>NW_007258733.1:495703-651357 GCF_000164805.1 Carlito syrichta
GGGCTCAGGCAATCCACTCACCTCAGCCTCCCATGGCACGGGATTGCAGGCTGAGCCACAGAGCCCGGCTTAAATTTTGTTTTAAAAGTGCAGGTTATCAAGTTTCTCCTTTCACAAATTGTGCTTTTGGTCTCAAGGCAAATAATTTGTTATATACTTCTAGATCCCAGAGCTTTCCTCTTATTTTGGAATAGTCTTATAATTTCATAGGTTCATACTTTATTTATAAGTTCATTGTCCATTTTGATCATCATGAGTTAGCTTTTGTATAAGGTGTGTTATTTAGCATCAGGGGTCTTTATTTTTTTATTTTTGTCTTCTTTTTTATTTTTTCTTTCTTTTTTTGTCTTTGATATTCAATTACTTCACAACCATTTAAATGACTTTCTTTCCTCAAATGAATTTTCACTTGTGTCAAAAATTCGTTGAAAACATTAATGCAGGCCGGGCTCGGTGGCTCAGCCTGTAATCCCAGCACTTTGGGAGGCCGAGGTGAGTGAATTGACTGAGCCCGCGGATTCGAGACCCCTCTGGGCAACTTGGCGAGACCTCATCTCTACAATAAAATAAAAAAATTAGCTGGGCATGGTAGCACGCGCCTGTAGTTCCAGCTACTTGGAAGGCCGAGGCGGAAGGATCGCCAGAGCCCAGCGGGTCGAGGCTGCGGTGGCCGGGAGCAGCCACTGCACTCCAGTCTGGTCGACAGAGTGAGACTCCACTCAAAAAGAAAAAAAGAAAGAAAAAGAAAACATTAATGCAAGTATCTTTCTAGAGTCTTTTTTCTGTTTCATTTTCTTTGTTTTTATTCTGCTGCCAATACGACAGAAACTTGATTACTATAGTTTTGAAATTTAGCAGACTATTTTCTACCTACCACTGGTAATTATTTTTCAAAATTACTTTAGCTGCAATAATTTTTTGTCATGCCATATAAATTTTTAAAAAATCTCTTCCATACCTACAACAAATTACACAGGGATTATGATAGCATACGAGACCTCTAAAAGTTTTGTTTGATTTACAGGTAAGTATTTCACTTTTTGTGCAATTATAACATTGGACTTTTAGTTTGGATAACCATGGGTTCACTGCCAGCATATATTAATGCAATTTTTAAAACATTAGCAGACTTAGGTGTAACATCAGCAAGATAGTAGATTAAGAAAGTTTAGACCATCATTACTCACTCAAACACTAAATAAACAATAAGAGATGGTTAAAATAATTTAATGGTGGCTCTAAAAAGCAGTAACATATTTATAGCAACAAGCAAATGTTCAATTAAAAAACAGTCAAAATGGAAATTTTGTGGATGGTACAGATTTGGAAAGAGCAGCCAGCCAGTCCCCTTCTCCTAACCCCAAACAAAACAAACCTAATTTGCAACATTTGAACCTGTTTAAGAGCTTCCCAGTAGTCTCTGTTTAGCAGATTCCTGTAGTCAAACAGCTGATATGACTCACAAAAATATCAAAGGAGCTATTGCCACACAAGACTTTAAGCAGGAGAATATTCTCTGGGGAATAAAAGAGAAAAGCTAAGGCTACTAAGAGAAGCTGATGTAATATTTATGGGAAAAATAACATTTAGAAAACAACCACGTATACAGAATTTTTTTTTTTTTTTTTTTAAGAACACACACAGACTCAGGGAAGTTTCATGTCCAATAAAGACCTGGGAAGACTGTAAGACTTCATGCTAGACTGATAAGTGAAAGTCCTCCCTTGCTTAGAGCTTTTCTACAAAGACTAGATCAGTGGTTGTTTTTATACATGCCAAGTTTCTAATAAGCAATCACAAAGCAAACAAAGAAACATGAAGGCATGGCCTATTCAAAGGAACAAAATTAATCTCCAGAAACAATCCCAGAAGAAACACAGACATCACATTTGCTAGAAAAAGACTTTAAATCAAATGCCCTAAATATGCTCACAGAGTTCCAACGATTCAGAAAAATGATATATGAACATAATTAAAATGTCAACAAAGATTATAAAAGGGACTCAAACAGCAATTAAGAAGCTGAAAAATATAGCTAAAGTTAATAGCAATTACATAGGCAGAAAAAGAGAGAAAACGCAGATAGCTTTTTTGAAAAGAAAATAATCACTAGACTTTTCTCAAATTTGAAAAAATACAGGCATACACAAATTCTGGATGCTCAACAAACTTAAATAGTGTCATCCTTCCATCTAATGTGATACACTCCCTTTCCCCAGAAGATAGTGTAAATCCATGAATAATTTTCGCTTTTTTCTTTCATATTCTGTTATTTAAATGCTGTAAAAGTAACAATAATAAAACGTATAATGTAAGGTTGTGATTCTTACTTAATAGTGTATCCCTAGCTTTCATTCTTGAAGAGGTTGGGTCTTTAGTAGTTCTGCCTGAATAGGGCTATTGTAATTTTCCATTGACTTTAGAAACCGGGAATAGTGACTGTGACACTGCACCATAAAGGATTTCTATACATGTTTCTTACTTTCACTGTAAAGGCAGTAGTCCGATTATTCTTGGCAATAAAAATCAAGCACCCCAAGCAGCACAACTACTTTCTCTTTTGCTTGTTAATTCAGAGGTATGAGCCCAAAGTGGCCAGTTAGCAATCTGAACCTCCAGTTCAATAAAATTACGATAAATCTTCTGCTGGAAAGACTTTTCCTTTTAGAACTAAGATCTTTAGGTCAACAGAACATAAGATCATGGGGACAAAGACATGAGTATTTTTCTAGTAGCTCAATATGGGGTAATGGAAAGTGGTACCACTTCTATTTTGACCCCTTGATTCCTGGACTCATAAATCCTGACTATTGAGAAACAGCACTATACATTGGATGCTGACTCAGGCTAGGTAGCTTCCTGGAGACACCTACCTCAGCCCTACAAAGTATCACAACCTTACTGGAACTGGAACTGAGTTTCCAAACGCTATTCCACTGTTCTATCAAGTCGGTTGCTTCAGGATAGTGAGAAACTTAATAAGACAAGTGAATTGCAAGAGCGTATACCCATTGCTGGACTTCATTTGCTGCGTAGTGCATTTCTGCATCAGAAGCAATGCAGTATGTAATACCATCGTGGTAGACAAAGCACTCTGCAAGCCCCCCGATGGTAGTTTTTTTCAGAAGCATTGCATGCGGGAAAAGCAGGTCTGCATCCACATGTGGTCTCTATTCCGGTTGGAATAATCCTGCTGCTCTCAAGATGAATCTGCAGCTTTGTTTCTGGCCAAATTGGGGAAGTTTTCAGCCATTATTTCTTCAAGTACTTACTCCTCTCCATCATTATTTTGTTATCTTTCTGTAGCTCTACTGGCATAAGTGTTCAGTCTTTTTGTTATTCTCCCACATGTACCTAAGTCTCTGTTTATCTGTTTCTGACTAATTTTTTCTCTAGTGTTTGCACTGGTTAACTTTTATGTTTTTGTCTTCCAGTTTATCAATTCCTTCCTCTTCCCAGTTGATTCTTCTGTTAAGGCCACCTACTAAACATTTTAATCTTGATTATTTTATTTTTCAGTTCTAAAATAGTCCTTTGATTCTTCTTTATGTCTTTTCTTTCTTTGCTGAGGATGTCTATTTTCACGTGTTGCAAAAAGAAAGTTATAATTATTGAAGCATTTGTATTATGGTTGCTTTAAAATCATTGCCAGACAATTCTAGCATTTCTGTCACTTTGATTAAACCATTATTGTCTTTTTTTTGCATTCAGTTTGAAATCATTCTAGTTTTTGGTATGGAGGGTTTTCTTTAATCAAACTGTATGTCTATGCTAATTAACTTGATTTAATCTGTCCACATTGTATGCATATATCAAAAAACCACATTGTATTGCATAATATATATTATATGTAATTATGATTTGTCAAGTAAAATAATATTCATTCAGAAAGGATTTTTTAAAACCTGGACATTTGAGTCATTATGTTATAAGACTCTAAATCTTAATTAAATTTTCTGTTTTAACTAGCTTTTTTTTTTTTTAACACCATTTCAGCAGGAGGACGAGGAACACCACTTTGTTTTTCAGCTGGGAATAGAAGTCCAGGTTTTATTGCTCAGCCTTAAGGTGGCCAAACTTTTCATTGCTGCTTTGCAGGGTTAGGAATTCTGTCTTTCTTTGTTGTCTCTACTGATACCACATTGAAGGTATCCTAGTTATCTCTATGTGATCAGACTCTTCAACAAACTTTCTCTGAAACCACCCTGTGAGATACCTCATTACACTGTCATAAGGGTGTAAATCTTAACGACCCATCTGGTTTTGGTTGGCATGGGTGGTGGTGGGAAGGCACTTTTTATGGTGTTTAGCTAGAGTGGATTGTTTATTACCTAAAAAAATTTTTTTGAGCTGATCATTTTTGATATCTTTCGTCTAGAAAGAACAGGCTTTTGTTGGGGAATTTTTGTTTGTGTCCATTGGCATTTCCAGATTACTGGTTGCTTGCACCCTATGTCAGGCTCCTGTGAGACAAAAAGAGTATCAAAGAAACTAACCACCACATTATTATTTTTTAATATGCTTCAAGTTTTAGAGTAGCCTTAAGTTCAGTCCTTACATTATTTTATTTAATTTTAACAAGTAGATTCTCATAAATTTATATTAATTCTTTAATTACATTAATTTGTATTCACTTAAAACAGCTAGTTTCAAAATGGAAATAATTAAATCAAAGTGTAATACTAATTCAACCACATTTTTGTTTATAATAATTGGCCAACAAATCTTTTTAGTAGGTTAATTTTATATATAACTTAATTAGTAGGTCATTTTGGTTTTTGAAAATGTGCAGTCTACCAGAAAAGAGAAATTCTATCAGTTTAATGCTTTATTTTTACTACAGATTAGTTTTTACATGTTATATATTCACTGTGAAATAATAAAAAACAAGAACTATAAGAGCAGACAAAAATCTATATACTTTCTACATAAATATTGGTGGAAATGTAAAGATTACTGTTATAAAATTAGTTTGCAAAGTCAAGAGCTAACACTGAGAAAAATCGGTATTCAATTACGGTCTTACTGTTCTCAATTCTATCACAAAATCTAAAGTTCTCAAAGTTTATTTGGAACGTAATTAAAACTTACATTCCCAGTGATCAAGTTTCAGTAAGGCTGAAGATTCTTTTTAAAAAGACCATATTCTTGAGCCAAAAACAAAATAAGAAAAGAAACGTCTAGATGTCATGAAGACATAATCACTTTTAACAGATAAAGAAGGGAGGATATCCCAAGAACATCAAAGTGCTTATTAAGTGCTATTGTACAGATACTCATAGAAGTGGTAAATGACGTTTCACATATTACGTCTTGGAAACGACAGAGTTTGAAAAATATTGAAGAGTTTGGGCACTGACATTTTAAACAGCAGGTATGCTGGTTTCATCTATCTTCGCCTATAATCTGAAGTCTCCATGGACATTTAGATAACTATTTTCTCTAAAAGAACAAAGTGTGAAATGATCATCTTCTTTGCGTGTATAATATGTGCTGTGTCGTTTGTGTTCAGTGTTTATGCTAGGAAACATATAAATGAGAATAATATTTCAGTCTCCTTGCTTTTTACGATGACTGCTATTCTTATCTGTCTTTTCATTAACTTTTAACAGATTTATTGCTCAACTATTTTGTTTTCAGTTGACAAATTCATCTGACTTAAATAAATATGTTCACATTCCTCTTACCCCTTTACCTTTAGAAGCTAAATTAAACTCATTAACTTATTATTCCTGAGCTTCCATTAGGTAAAACATGTCTTCTAATTTTATTTTCACAAATATTTATTTGTAATCATAATGATGATGATGATAGTAGTAATAATACTGCTGCCAAGCCATGCGTAACAGATAAAATTTGCCAGGCATGATTTTGAGCCAATTATACATTTAAAATGTTAATCTTTAAGAAAATTCAAAGAGGTGGTTACAATTATCTTTCCCACTTTATGCAGTGAAACCTGAAGAAAAGATAACATAAAGAACTTGCCTAAGGTTACAGTGCTAGAAGTTAGCTGCGCTAGATATGAAGAGAGGAAGTTTCACTCTAAAACTGGTGCTACTAACACCTACACCCTCACACCTCTCTAAAGTGAACATTTACTATATTCTATTTGCATACTAATATTTGTAGCTTTAAAATATGAATTTTCAATCTGTAACATTTTCAAATAAAAAATATATAAAACGGTTCTGTCTTTCTCTTTTTTACAAAATCTTCCATGGTCCAAATTTTAAGTCCTTTCTTTTTCTCAGTTATCATGCATTTGTTTATCTTACAGTGCATACTGTTTTCAAGTTTTCATTTTACTTATTTATAAACTTAATGTAATACACTGTAATCTATTTGAAAATTGGTACAGTGTCATAATTTCAGTAATACCTTGCACCTAGCTGTCACTAATTTCCCATCTCTTCTCCACGTCTCCTTTTTTTACCTCTGTTGATTAACATATTATTGTGATTAATTTTTGTTTGTATTTTAAATATTGTATTTTAGTTTTATTGTACATATTTTCATATTTTATAAAGCATAAAAATGTTATGCTCAAACATTCTCAGTGGTAAGAAGAATATAATTAACTTGTATACAGGACTATAAATTAATAATGGTTTCTAAAAAAATATTTTAGAAATATACATGAGGTCACCTATTGTGTTATATTTTTTATCATACTAATTCAAAATTGTGGATATATTCCTAATCCAGTTCTGGAACACTATTACCAAGAGATGGGAAACACAGAGAAAATTTTATGTAGATATATGCATTGTGGGATTATTTCTAATAGCAGAAAAGAAAACAACAGAATATTGTGTTTAAAAAAAACTGGAGAGACATTCTTTCTTGTTCATATTTTGCTATTAAAAACTTTGTTTACAAATAGCCATATCTATTTTACATAATAATGCAAAAACTAACTAGATGTTCTAAATAAAGGGTATGCAAAACATTTCTGACACTCAATATTTTTGAACTGCTCAAAGATGACCATACAACAATTATTAAAAGCCAAATTCATCAATAAATTATGTTTTCCTCTGAATTATACTTCCATCTAAGCATCAGTGACCTCCTTATTACTAAATTAGTGAGTGGTTTTTATAGCCTTATTTACTATCTCTCATTCATTGAAAATTCTCTCCATTTCTTCCTTCTTGAAATATATTTAAATTTTAATACTAAATAATTACCTTGGTTTTCTCTTTCCTTACTCATTATTTCTGCTTCTGTCTCTTTCTCTGCTGAAGGTTTAAACACTGCTGCAAAAGGTCCACATTTCCTGAGCTTTCCTCTTCTTCCTCAGTCTACTTGTCCTGAATACTCTCATTCACACCAATTGTATGTGTATTTACTCTCATCTCTACCCACTATACATTTATTGTTGATTAAAAATCTAGAACTCCATCATATCATGACCTCTTTGCATCGATAGCTGTTCTATCGCCTGACCAAATTTTCCCACTGGCATATACAATTGAATATATTCTATACTAAATTCACTATCTCACAGAATCTTCTTCTGTTATATTGCCTATTTTGGTGAATAAATGAGAGAAAGATAAACTTACAGCTTTTTTTACCTTCTCCTATACCCTGTATAGTTTGCTCCTGTAAAGTAATTCATATTTTGCTGATTATCTCTTGAATGCTAAAATACCCCTTCCTTTTTGTCCTTAACATCACGTTGTTTTTATATTATCCTGGCTCTTGATTCATTCTAAATTAGCCGTGTACCTTTTCTCCTTTTTTCCACCCTATTTTGCTCAACACTGCTACCACAGTACACTTGTTATACAGCATTTCCCTTCTTAAAACCTGCTAGTGGTTCTTTATTCTCAGAGTTAAGGAGACAGTACATAGGCCAATATAGAAAAATAAATAACTATGTTTTTTAAAGTCTTTGTAATTGGGCTTTAAGCGGTACCTCCAGTTTCATCATCTGCCTCATGTCAAAGCAGAGTAAACTCCGATTTAAATGGACCCATTTAATTTTCAAAACAAAATCTTATTTTTCATGCTTTATACTTGAAATTTTCTCCTGAGGAAATAATACACTTTATCTGTCTTCTAAACTATATATTTTCCAAAGCTCATCTCAATCAGAAACATAGGATTATCTTGATGTGACTCTCAGCAGGTTAGGTGAATTGATTTCCCATGTAGATGCAAGCTATAGTATGTATTGTCATTTATTGTATATTTAAAAACTAACTCTTAAATCACACTGTGGTACTGGAGGTGGGAGAAACAAGTTATTATTTTTCATGGATATTTACACCTTCTACTTAGATTTGGCCATTTGAAAGACGTAGAATAAAAATATCCCAAATAAAGTTAATTTAGGTTTTTGCTATAGGAATAGAGGTATAGGCTAGACCTCAGACTTCTGAGCAGTGTTAAAGCTTTCTCCTAATAATTAATCTATTAACCACCCAACGATAGAATGGCAGACTTATTCACAACCTATTGGTACTCCTGTCTTTTCACAACATTTACATACAGTGGATGTACCACTAATTAGTTGTTTTTGCTTAAATGCTTCAGGGAGACTATACATTGTACCTTCGTATGTCAAATCCGTATAGGTATATGCTAAAGTATATTTTACTGTTTTATACATTTACATAACTAGCTCACTATGTTTTATCTTTTCCAAATATTTCACCTTGAAATCTTGATTATATTGGGATTATTCTGACCCTGTTAATTTTTTGTCTTCTTTACTATATTAGAATTTGTGCATATCTGTTTCTTTATAAATGGCTTCCCTGAAACTCTGTATTAATGTATGATGGTGTTCTAAAGTATACCTATAACTTAAGACCAGTACTCATTTTTATGCCAGACAACATTGTTTAAGACTCTCCTACATTTTTTTATGCCCCTTAGGCCAAGATTGATTTTATCTCAACTGATTTTGGAGTTTTCCCTTAAAACAGGCCTTTTCAGAACTACTGACCATTACATTCCCTGTGGAGTTAAGAAGTACAGCATTATACCTGAACTAGGTTTATGAGTCACTGTGCATAGGACAAGTAACTGATGGGCTATATACCTTGCTGAGGTCAGAACTCACATTAGTTTTCTATGGTCCCACTGGGTTTTAAAATCTCGCTTACTCAGGAGGACTGCAGGGAAGGGACTAAGCTTGACTAAGAGGAGAAGGAGAAAATCATATATTCTTGAATTCTTGGTGCTTGAGTTTCTTGAATATTGGTGAGTTGACTTGCTAGTTGACTAACGAATATCTTTTCATATGCCCTTAGTCTTTTTGGCTTCCTGATATATTTTCTTATTTGTTTCTCAGTCTATTAAATTCCTGAGCTGTCCTCTGACCTAATTAGGTCTTATATAACTGGATATACTCTTCCTCCTCAAAAATGTTATTATATGTTTATATCAACTATTTATATATGACTCTCTGAAGCAACACTTGACAGATCTACTTTCGTATCCATGTAGATCATCTTGAATAATATCAGCGCAGTGACCAAGTTATCCTCTAAATATTTTTGGACGATCAATTTCTCAAATCTTCCCTGGACAGGTTTCTCTACAATCAAGGTCACCTTATCTGAGAATGTACCATTCTGTCATTTCCCCTTTCCAAATGTGTATGAAGTACTCAAGAAAGACTTCTATTAACTTTTCAAAATGTCAGATAAAAAGAACAGATAAAGGTAACCAGCACCATACCAGGCAACATTTTAGAGTTAAACAATAAAAACTAAATAATAAAAGAAGAAGAAAAAAAAAGAAAGATGCTTGAGGTCAGTTAATGAATGACACATGTAGAAAACTTACTGATTCTTAAAAGCATTATACTTCTGAAAAAGAAAACCTCAGTGCGGGCGTGGGTACAATGTCTGGGCATTCTCCATTCAGAAAGTGGGAGATTAGCAAGACCTTGAAAATGGGCAAGGTTGGCAAATGGCCTAGTGCTGTTAAGTAATAAGGCGTTGTATTTATTCCAGATAAAACCGTCCTATTCAATGTCCCCTCTGTTTGAGACTTGTACTAGTGAGGGTGATGAAGAGAGCTTGCGTTGCCCTGAGGTAGCACAGCGGGTATTAAACAAATATAACACACAGTGCTCTTGCACTAAATATCACACACACAAAAAACTTTCTCCTACTTCCATATGCATAAAAATGTATTAAGTTGTGGATTAATTCCCCAAATAAATAAGTCCCACATTTTAAAGTATATACAAGGATACTTAGGCATACATGTATGTTCATGTAAAGGTTTATATTTTTAATACAAATCTCAGATGGATTTGCACAGGCCTGTAAGAAATTTCAAAGTACTTTTTATAATAGGCAATGAGCCAAATAAATCATCTTCAGAGTTATTGTACACCAGAAAGTTTTCTATGATATAAACAAAAAAAGATTTATCAATGAATACTTCAGATTTCAGAGTGAATGCATGATACACGATGTACAAGAAAATTGACATTTTACTTAAAAAGAAAGAAAGAAAGAAAGAAAATCAATGAGCCCAGGAAACCTAATGGTAAAATAAAACATAGTTTTAATTTTTCTAGAATTAGGATAAAAGTGTCAGAGACATAGAATATTGGTTAAATGACAAAGATATTCAAGTTTATTCTTTTGAACAACTCATAAGGCAAGGAATATACTACAATATAATACACGCAGTCATCTTTTGACTACAGGAATGCTTAGAAGGTTCTTAGCTTCTAAGGTTGAATTATTTACATGAAACTATCAGGACAATTCAAGAAAGCTTTTAAAATTATTCTCATGAATGAACGCTGACGTTAGTTTCATTTCAGACACTGCTCAAAGCACAATGGGCATTTCCCTGCCTCTGGAATGTAAGAGAGACTCTGGTGTTTCAGTCCTCTATTTCTGCTTCCTGTGTGCACGGATTTCCAGAATGAAAAAATATAAAGTGCCATAATGGCTAAAAATGATGGAGCAAGAATGAAAGTATATGATCACCCTCCCAAGGAGAATTAAGTCTCTTTCTCACTGACATTTAGGCAATATGAAGTTCAATATACTCTGTGGGGGAAAAAATGGCAATTTCTTGATTGATGAGGAGTTGGTGATGTGGAAATAACTGTGGCAAGCTCTGGCCAATAATCCCAATATATTTCTTTCACAGTTAATAACAGTTCAAAACCTGAGATGTCACAGTAAAGTAATTGTAGCGTAGTTTTTGGACAATGGGAAGAACTTCAGCGAATATCCTTTAACAAGTGAATTCTCTTGCCAAATCCTTTTAATAGCGTTTTAAATGTATGCCTAATTCCTGAAAACTAAAATATCGAACTTGTTCATTCTTTAATGATTTATGCATTGGTTCATTCCTTTAACACTATAACCCAGGAGATAGATTTTAATGACTTAAGTTATTTTGTTGGTAATGATATTCTTGATAAGCCAGACTTAGCCACAATAAAAAAAAATCTAGTTACTCTGCTTTGATATTTCCAATTTTTCCCTTTTAAGAGTTTAGACAATAGTCACACAAGTAAATTTGATGTATTTCACTCACTATATTTTACTTTTTCTGTATTTTAAAAACAAGGGGTACTAATCAGATATTAAAAGCAGCTGCAAACACTCAAGCTCAATAATTTTTCCAGCCACTGAATACGGAGCAGTTAATAGTATATTGCACTGTGGCCAACATTGTGGTATAAACATTTACTGTTGGCTATCATTTGGGAATATGCCCAAACTTACATTTCTGCTGCATTCTAAAAGTTGCAAGCTAAGGAACTTAGCACTTTGCAATGCAGATTTTTAAAAATTACTTTTAGAAACTATACTATCAGTGGTGATTAGTTGCCAGAATTAGTTTATAAATACTATTTACCATGATATAATAGAAGACATAATTGATTGAAACATTTTGATTCTTTTCAATCACAGTCCACAGCCTGATCTCTAGACAAGTTTTACCCAAATTAAGCAGTGTAAAAAAGAGGTAGGACACAGAATCCAGAATGACATTTCCCCAAGGTGACATTTTTAGGTGAACAGAGATTGGCCAGTAGAATCTTGAGATTGCACAGAGAAGACTGGATCAGGATTACTAGTTTTGGCTTCCTGACTAATTACCCTTATAAAATGGTAAGTAAATTTCTAAACTAGAATTTGTTAGAGTTTACTGTGTATTGGGATCTCCTGCAAGTCTGAATATCTAGAACTATACTGTTGACACCCAGAGTTTTCAAGAGATCACTATAAATCCCAAAATATCTACTCCTTTATAGTCATCTTGCTGTATAAAAACCACCATTCTTTTAGAGAAAATTCTTTAGGACAGAGTTTTAAGAAGAGTCTGATCAATAAATTCACAAAAATATTTGAAAGCCAATAGTAAAATCTTGTATTTCTCATACTTTAGGCCATATTTACATTGTAATTTCACAGCGGACTTTATGAGTCCCACTAAAATTGTACCATTCATATATGTAGCCTAGTTGTGTTCAAAGCCCATCTGATCCCAAAGTAATATAAAATTAGGCCTTCTCAGACAAAGAACTAGAAAGAATCCCACATTCATTGTTTTGTCAATGTTAATAGATAGAAATCTCTACATCTTGACACATAATGCCTGTAGCTACAAAGTAGCCTAGTGGTTTGGTTATCTTGAGTAAAAATATCAGTTATAAAAACAATAAAAATGCAATTGCTTATGTGAACTTTCTAAACAAGATTATGGAATTGATAAAACAAAAAAAAATTGCCAACAATAATATATGTATAGCATGCAGTTGTTAGAAGTACCATCCTTAACAGTGATAAGTAAGAAAAATTTCTTGTCTCCATATATCACTTACGAAATAATAGCTAATATGTACATACTGCTTAATGTGCTTTCAACCCTATTCTATGTGTTATAACATGCTAACATATATAACCTTTACAACAATCTTGCTTGATAAATCTTATGATCTCCATCTTAGGGATGATAAAACAGAGATACAGATTAGTTTAGTTATTTGGCTGAGATTATACAGCTAATTAATGGTAGATACAAGGGTATGTTTTTTGTTTTTGTTTTTCACCAAAGATATGTTCCCATTTTCAGGCACAGGAAAATATCCAGGTTACTTTTGAAAGCATCCATCTTAAGCAGATAGTCTGTTTTAAGGGATAAACAGAAAAAAACAAACAAACATGCAGTCTCAGTGCTTGATAATAATTTATACAGTCAATTAAATAAGATGTCAGATGAACAAATGAGAGATGCATACTATTCTGGTCACAATGACATGGCTACATATTTTCAAGGGGATGCCGTGATTTGCTGAAAGTGTGAAAAATGAAGGCAACTGATAACATGCAGCAATTAAGAAAGGAATTAATGTTAGCATGACCAACGTAATGGCAAGTGCTAGGAGAAAAATTAGGGAGCTCTTAGAAGATAGAACCCACAGGTGGTTTGCTAGATATCAGAGTCAGGGGGAAACAGGCCAATGGATAATGACGCAATGGATAATGACGCAGTAGAGTAGCTGCACTTGCTAATTGTTTGTTTCAACAATCTGAGGGAAGAGCATGAGTGCCCGCACATTTGAGTTGGGGGATAAATGAGCTTGGACACATATGTCGATTTGAGCTACACCGTGGAGTTTTTCGGATCTGTGAAAACAGAGACAGGTCGGATTCCACTATGAATATTATACTATAATTAGATTTTGGATTAAATTATAATATTCAAAAATCAGAATATTACAGATGTAGGTAATTCTATAGAAGCTCTTTTATGTTCTTACAAATCAAAGGAATGAATTATTGATTGTATCCATCAGAAAGAAGGATGTTGACATTTCGTGAAACGAATGTATTATGTAGTATTTTTAAAATGTTAAAAAAAAACTTAGAACAAAGTTGAATTCTATCAGTCATACATGTGACAATATATGCCAGACACGTGAACTAACTTACATGACTGGACACGGAAACACATGTTCGCATCTTTGAAAGTTCAAAGGTTTGTATGTAGAGGACTTACTGTATAGCGTTTTCCACTCCTGTCTTATGCACTATCTCTTGCTCATCAGGATGTCCCCTGGTATCAAAGTCTGACTGATTTTGCATGTATAGAATTTGGTAGAAATAAAGACATTTGTGTCTTCTTCACCCACAAAATAAAAATATGAGGTGATGAACATGTTTCTGACTAAATCATATTTTTTCTCATGGTTTTAGAGCTAGGTACTTTTCTGATATTTGTTGCAAGATATATTTAGAGGCATCAACTTCCAAATGTGTGGCCCGCTTTCTACTTTGACCTGTATTTTGGATTTACTTAAGGAAGGGTGTGCAAATACATATATCCTGTAACTGCCCTTTGATAACTCTGAGAAAAAAGAGTTTGGTGAAAAGGAGAGTTGACAAAGTCTTTCATTCTTTAATTGGGTGCTTATTTGAATAATTACCATGAGAAAGGGTAACGCATTCCAGAAGCCTGAGGCATCACATATATATCTCTTTATTGAAGACCTATAGCATGTATCTAAATAAATTTAATTCAAAATAAATTCCTTCAACACCATTTGCATGACCAAGTTTTACCAGAAGTCGAGGATGTTCCTTTCCCTCTCCACTCCCAATGCCACAGTGAGGTTTAGGAGATAAATTTCCACCACAGTGCTTTTTTAAACATGCTTTTTTATGTTTAACAACAAGAAATTATGGGTTTAGAGTTTAGCCAAATGATTTCCTTAACCATGCATAGAGTAATTAACCATTAAACAAAATTAAATTATTTTAAAAATCCTGAAAATAAAACTCAATTATGCTAAGGCATAGAGAGATATTTTTTATGGGTACAGACTTCCTATTTGAGGTGAGGTACAATTCTTGGAAATAGATATAGATGATGGTTGCACACATTATTAATGTAATCAATGCCACTAAGTAAGACATTTGAAATGGTTAAAGTGACAAATTTCATTTTATATACATTTTTGCCAAAATAAAAATTTATAAAGCAATTAGTCAGTTATAAAGATAAAATATTTTCCCATATTAATCTTGTAAAAAGACAAAAAATTGCCAAACATAAATTGCTACTGGAGAGCAAATGCATTTCTAAGTATAATTATATAGATTGAATAATGCATGGCACTATGAAATGATATTAACATATTATTAGCTTTATCCTAATTTAGCAGTTCAAGATATATTATATATCTTGATTTTATTTCAAATTCATCTTTGTACATGATTTTGATGTCGACTATGGTATCCAGTTATTAGATATGGCTACACAGAGATCTTTAGGTAATATTTGCTCCCTAGAGATTATCTATATGAGAGATCTCTGAAAAATATATTTTAATAGAAATTCAATGAACACTAATAGATGATATAAATACAGGATGGGTTATTTACTATGAATCTGTTAATATAAAATGAGAAAATTGATCAATGACATGGTAAACATGACCATAACAAAGCTAGTATGACATAAAATATCTGATTAGCTGAATTTCATTAGCTTGCAAAAATAAATGATCTTGTATGCTGTAGAAAATGTTGCAAGAAACTGAATACCATTGAATGATATATTATGTGCTCTTGTAGGTTTAAAATTTTAGTGGTGGAAACGAGAGAGTATAATCTGATTTGTGTGCTAGGTCAGATCATTCTATTGATCTTGTACATAACATTCCACTTGGCAGATGAAATTGAAAATGAATGTCCAAAACGATGCATTTTATTTTCAGTGCAAGTAGTCATTAAGGTTAGAAGTCAAAATGCTAGCAACTACTAGATCCTCATAGCAGCAGGACGAATATTGAAAGGAAATTTCACATTACCACACTCTGTATAGTGTCTAAAGCAAAATGTTTGATTTAAGCATATTCATATCATACTACAAATAGGCGTATTTCTTCACCCATATGTAGCGCTTACCATGTTGAGTCTGGCACAGTAAGCTTATTTAATGGTATACTCACTTTTCAATTTCCACTTATCAAGTCGGGAAGAAATAATTATTTAAGAGAGTGTCAGTTGTACCTAGACTTCTTTGCTTCTCAGCACTAACATACCTTACTTTGTCATTCTTATACTTTTTATTGACTGTAAAGTAAGAATGTGCACTTGTCATTTACAGCTCTTCTGAATGTTATCTTGATGAAGGTTTTATTCATGATTGAAGGAGATAGTAGTTCCCAAGACAAGAAATTGCAGCACGCATTCTTGTTACCATATTTCACGTTATAGCTTTCTTATGAGTCTCTCTGATATAAACCAGCAGGGAAACAAATTGTAATAATCATTTTGAGTATGTATTTTTCTGACCAAAGATATTTTGCATTATTTAGGCACCAAAAAATGTGCAGGATACTTTTGAAGTCATACAAAAATAAATTGAATGGGATTTTAATATTGAAATCTGATCAAGGTAGCCTATTTGGTTAAGACTAAATATGCAACTAGGTATACTTTTTTTGTGTCTATCATGTAGTTCTACCAAGATTTTTAAAAATAAGACTCTCAAAAGGGTATTTTTCTTGTTTATGTTCCACATTTATATGAATTAAAAGAAAACAGTCAAGATGCACAGAATCTATCGACTAGTGCAGGAAAGAATTAAAAGAAAGGTCTTGTTTTTGACTTTTTTTTTTTCCCCTGGGAGGCAATCTTTAAATCCTTGGAATATCCTGCCTGGAATATCCTGTCTTTGTTCACCTGTGGTCATTGAACCATGACATAGTCTGTGCTACAATCATTTATGGTGGGACCTTTAGGCCACAAGGTCTCGACTTGACCTTTGGAGGGTCTGGAGGTTAAGTAAGCTGCATGGAGCAAGGATTGTGGACCCTATGTTCATAATAAGAATTCCACCAAACTCTAATGAGAATTCTGGATGCCAAGGCTCAGGTGAGCTTACCTCACTAGCCATACTCCATGCCTAATGTCACACATCGTTGTTGGGAGTAATTCATGTTGGTAACGTACTCTACTGGAAGCATACTACTGGAAGCTTCACATTTAGAAACCTCCTGTACTCTGCCCTATGTGTCTCTTTTGTGGCTGATTTTAATGACATCTTTTCACTACATTAAATGATAACTGTGTGTAACAACTTTCAGAGAGTCCTGTGTGTCTTCGTGGATTATTACACTGGAAAGTGGTCTTGGAGACCCTTAGAACTGTAATTCATATGAGAAATGAGAGTGGTCTTGCAGATTCCCAAACTTTACAAAATTAAATATTTATCTCTTCAAAATTTGGTTTCAGGGATATGACCATCATTGTGAACATGTCTCTTGGACAGTTCATATGGTTTAAGAGAAATAAAGAAATTGCCAAAATTTGAAGATTTACAACATAAGATATTGCAAGGATTATATGAACTAATGTCTTGAAGTATTTAGAATATTGCTTGAGGCAAGGCTCGGTGGTTCAGCCTGTAATTCCAGCACTTTGGGAGGCCGAGGTGAGTGGATTGCCTGAGCCCATGGGTTCAAGACCAGACCGGGCAACGTGGCGAGGTCTTGTCTCTACAATAAATGGAAAAATAAATAAATAACTGGTCATGGTAGCGTGCGCCTGTAGTTCAGGCTACTTGGAAGGCTGAGAGAGAGAGAGAGAGAGAGAGAGAGAGAGAGAGAGAGAGAGAGAGAGAGAGAGAGCTTGAAGTAGATTAAACACTGTATGAATGCTATCTCTTATGGTCTTCATTCATTTAACATCTGTAAAGCCCTTTAAGTATGACATAAATGTATCAGGTGCTAGTTAAAGAAATGTCTAGAGTGACTCATTCTTAAGTGGGATTTTTTTGTTGACTTTTGGTCACTTGCCATAGGGTCTCCATTACTCTCTAAATGACAGATTGAGATTTCAGATCAAGGTTTTTGTTCTAGAATATCCTTCATGTGGACAGGATAAAGTTTCTGCTGTTGAATCTGTCAGACATAGATCTGAGTTCATATATTTTCCCAGATCTTTTCCTGAAGTAATGAGCCCAACATGCAATCAATTGTATTAATGGATGCATCAAATTCTCTCTCCAACCTTTTCATACTTTCAATATAGTTGAGGGTCTTTTTGTGATGATTAAACTTAGTACCTAAAAATCTAATGATGACTCTTAAATTCTTATTTATAAAAATGTCTATCTGTTCACTTTGATTTATTGTAAAGCAATTCTTTCCATAGTTTTTAATAATAGAATCACTAATATTCATTAGCTTTTTCTCCTGCTTTTTTTAAACGTTTTTATTATTATTATAAATCATCAATATATATTTACCATATTATGCAAATTTAAATGCAATTTACTCCTGATATTAGTATGTTTTCTGCTACTTTGTCAAGTTATTTTAAAATACACTTTTTCTACCTTAAACAAAAGTTAGTATACATGAATTTCATTAAACTAATTTTCAATTAATTACTATATTATTTAACATCAGCTATAATTTTCTTTTAATATCAGGAAAAATCCTTTTAAAAAGTTTTGCAATATAAAATGAAAACTATAATATTTCTCAGGAGGAAAATATATATACATTAATATGCATTCGATATTAATTAAATAATTATCTGCAAATGAGTCTGAAACATGATTTATATGTTTAGTGTCTAGTAATAAAACAGAATCATTAAACATTTCATAAACATATTTTGGTGAATTTACAAGGATCTGTATTTTAGATCAGGAGCTGGGAAACATTTTCTAAATGCCAGAGATTAAATATTTCAGACTTTTGGTCCTGTAGTCTGTGTTGAAACTACTTAACTCTGACAATGAAGCCCAAAAGCAGTCATACAAAGTATATAAATAAATGGATTGCTGTAGCAATTTATTTACAAAATCAGGTAGCCAACCCATAATCATAGTTCACCAAATCCTATTCTAAGTTATTAATGTATAAATAAAATTGGTAGGCAATTTAATGTTATTTGGTATGATTACAAACTATAATAATCTTCACCATTTCTATAGCTAAAATTTAATATTCATAACATTATATTATCCATCTAAAATCACATCTGATTATCTAATATTCATTTTTATTAACCTAGCTAATAAAGTGATTTGTTTCATTCTGCTTCTAAGCAAATTCAAGAGTAGAGGAAAATACATTTTTTTTAAAAATGGCGGGTTTTAGGAACATATAGAAAAATATCACATATTCTAACATAAATGTAGTTGAGAAGTCCCAAATAAGGAGAGTATATAGGGTGGTGGAGACAAAATATTTGAAAAAAAAAAATAGATAAAAGTTTTACAAATGTAGTGGTGGAAAAAAATGTACAGATTTTAAAAGCCAAGCAAAATCCAAGTATGATTACAAAAGAAAATCACCAAAGCTTATCATCAAATCACTGTGATTCAAAAAGAAAGAGAAAACAAAGTGAATCTTAAAAGCAACCAGAGGAAAACAGCACATTACATCAAGAAGAATAATGATTTGAAGGATCATTGATTCTTATCAGAAACAATGGAATCTGAAGACAATGGAACAGCATATTTTTAAAGTGCCACTAAAATTGGTTTATATATCTACCAAGAGTATCTTTTAAAAATAAAATTGTGATAATGATTTTTTAGACAAAAGACACAAAGATAATATTTTCTGAGAAAACCTACATTTTAAGCAATGTTAAAGAATTTTAAGTGTCCTTTAAAATGAATAAAAGTGCTATGAAATAAAAACATTCATCTTAAAAGTGAATTTAAAACATTGATGAATAAAAGGATCTATTTTTAGCTTAACAATTTTAACAACTTATTATTGTTTAAAAGCAACATTAATATGTCCTGTGGTGTTAAAAACTGATGTACATATAATATATATGTATATACGACACCTATAATATAAAAGATTGAAAGGGGATAAATTATTATATTCAGTTACAACACTTACACATTTTATATGAGGTATAAAAATGCTATTTTTAGTAGATTATTCAAAATGTATGGAAGTATATTTTATTCTCTAGCGAAACCACTAAAATATATGTAAATGGCTTCCTCTAAATAATTATTAAACTAAAATGAAAGTCTAAAAATATCCAAGTAATTCAAAAGAAGACAAGAAAGGGGAATTAGAAAAAAAAGTAAGTACGTATGCATAAATTGCAATTTTAGGTTTAAATCAAACCTAATTAACACTGGCATTAAATATTAATGAATTATAGCACACTAAATGAAATATATTGACAGAATTTAGAAAAATTTATAAAATATTTTAAATAAAGATACATGAATTGTTGAATTATTTGGACAGAAAAAATATGCAGAAATGATAAGAAGCTTAAGTAGGTTGTGTGTTCTATATTACTATGATAAAAGTAGATTTCAAGACAAATATAATTAAAAGAGATAAATAGAAACATTTCATAATGATGACAGATCAATTACTCAGAAAGATCAAACAAAATAAAATGTGTTTGTATAAATAATAGAACTTTCAAATACATGAAACAATAGTGGTAAACATCAAAGAAGAAACAGAGTAAATCATAAGCAGAATGTGTAACAGCAAACTTCTCTTTCAGAGGTCAATACAAATAACTAAAAAAAAAAAACACCAAAAAACAACAAAAAAAACACAGCCATGACATAACCTGAAAAAACTCTCAATTCTCTGGAATTAATTGAAAAATAGGACACTAGACTTAACAACATGACAGTATGCATTCTTCTCAGTTGCACATAACAAATTCACCAAGATATATCATTTGATGAAATTTGAAACAAATATTAAAAATATTTTAAAGTTCTAATATTATGCAAAGTTAGTGTTACAAGAAAACACAATCAGTAATCAAATTATCTTTAAATTTCACAAATTCTTAGAAGTTTACCAGTATATTTATAAATAATTGAGAGATCAAATAAAAATCACGCTGACACACACACAGCAAGAAAATATTCTAAACTGGAAAACATAGCATATCCAGTGTAATATCCATGAAAATACTTAGAGATAAATTGATGGTTCTAAATTTTATATTAGATAAAATAAAAGCTTAAGTCATTACTTATGGTTAAAACTTATGAAGAAAATATTAAATGAACTATTAATAAATTGATGAATAAAAGTAATGGAGAAGAGCTATTAATGACAAAAATATAGAATACTAGTAAACCCAAAGTTGGTCATTTGAAAATGCCAGCAAAATTGATAATCTTCTAACTCATCTTTTATATTTAAAAAAATCAGGAAAGTACAAATTACCAATTTCATGAAAGCATGAATATTATCACAGATATTACAGACACAGACAAATTATAAATAACATTAATCACACCTGTATAGCAATAGATTTGAACATGTACATAAAATAAATACATTTTTGAAAAATACAACTACTAAAAATGGCATGAAATGAAACAGAAAGCCTGAAAGTTTATAGCAATAAATTAAATTGTTAGTTATGAAATAAATTCCATAAAGGTTGTTAAAATCATTATATTGGTGAATATAAGTAAGTCTCAAGAAACAATCAGAGTCTTACATAATCGTTTTTAAAAAATAGGGAAAGAAAAAACAATTTTCAATCTGGTTGGTGATGTCTAACACTAAAAAATCATAAGGAAATCCCTGAACACAAACACAATATTTCACAAAATGTTGGTAAATCATATTTATGTTCCGATATCATGGCAAGCTACAATTATCTCAGGTCGTAATAATTTTTAAAATTGTGGGTAATTGCCGGGGAGAGGGGTCGGGGAGAGGTGGATTGGCAGTAGTGAGAATCTGCCAGGGGAGCAGGGGGTACACCTCATCAACAAGGGTACCTGCATAATGAACATTTCTAAACCTAACGCTGAACTGTACCCAACATCTTTACAATAAAAAAATAAGTAAAATAAAGTTAAAAAATCAATCAGTATATCTTTTGTTAACAGAATACAGAAGAACAGATCATTTTAATAGATGCAGAAATAACACTAGATTGAAATTCAAAATATTACTGACAAAAATACTCACGGGAAACTAAGAACAGAACTATTTTAGTCACCTAAAGAGATTCTAAGAAACCTAGAACTGATACCATATTTCATGGTAAAATGTTGAAGATTTTCTCAATATATTTTGGAAAAAGTCAAGAATGCCTAATCTTATCACTTCTGTTCAACATTGTATCGGATGTTTTTGTTGTTGCAGTAAAACAAAGAAAAGAAGTAAAATTCCATTTCATTATTTACATATAAAATCACTAGGGAACTGCATAACAACTAATATAACTCGGCAATTTTATTTTTAAACTAAAATCAATCAATTGGAAAAATTAAAATTGGACTATTTTGTTAATATTAACACAAACACAGAACATAAACTTAGAGATAAAATGTATACATAACCAATAAACTGAAAATTGCAAAATATATTTGACAGTAATTAAAGAACAAAAATGAAGACCTATATGATTTACATGGATCAGTAGACTCAATATATTAAAATTATCCAGTTTGCTCAAATTGTTTTAAACTTTCAGCACAATCCCAATCACAACTTCCAAGGATATTTTGTGGAAATTGACAAACTATTCAGTATGAATGTAGAGTTTCTAGACTTGTTAACAACCCCCCCCCAAAAAACAAACACAAAGGTTAAATCCTTAACTCTAAAACTTACTGTAAAGCTACAGTAATCAAGACATGAAAGAAGAAGCAACAAATTCAAAAAAGAAAACAAAATAAAGAGCACAGAAAAGGACCAACATCTAAACGGCCACTTGCTTTTCAAAGAAGCAAAAAGATATTTGAAAAAGAAAAGCAAAATGGAAAGAAAAACCTTTAAACAAATGATACTAGGAAAACTGAATATTCATATATGTGGGGGGAAAAGAACCTCAATTGTTGCTTCATATCATTCACAACAGTAACTTGAGATGAATTAATAGACCTGAACAGAGAAAAATAAATAAAGTTCTGGGACAAAACATTAGCGAATTATTTATGTCACTTGGGATTAGTCAAATATTCACTACAGAAAGGAAAAAACGTAAAATAGTACCATAGATACATTAAATCCTTAAAAATGCAAAAATATCTCCTTAGAAAGACAGATTAAAGTAATAGATTGTGTAAATATTTTTAAAACAAATATCTGACAAAAACATTAATCCAGTATAAACAAATTAAAAAGTAATACCAAAAGGAGAATGAATCCAGTCACATGAACAATAGATTTGAAGAGACACTTCACAAAAGAAATTTATAAAAATCACCCCACATAATTTGCTCAAAATCATTGGTTATCAAAAAAAAAATGAAAATCAAAATAAGATAATTTTAGTTAAGAGAATAAGATTTAAAAAGACTGACACAGCTACATTTGGCTGAAAAAGGTGGAACAACAGAATGTTTATACATACATCATTGACCTTTGTGTAAAATAATACACAAGTTTGGGAAATTAGGTTTCTAATAAAACTATACACAACTGTCCTATAACTTGGCAAGTCAAAATAAATACAAATGTGTTAAAAACGAACATTTACAATCATCTGTATAACTGCCAACTCCGAATAACCCCAAACAACCATTCATTATGATAGAACAAGTGGATGTAAAATGTATGCTATAGCCTCATTATAAAATAACGTTGGACAATAAAAATAAATGAACTCTTGATACTCACAACAACATGGTTGAATTTAAAAACGTTCTGAGATAAAGCAGCCTTACACAAAACACTCCTCACCACATGATTTCACTGATGACATGTACATCACCTTTTTAGAGCAAGCCACAGTAACGTGTGCTGGAAAACAGTCTGGATTGTTGTTGTCTCAGGCTAAATGGGCATAAGAGCTGCTAGAAAGGCCATGAAGGAGCTTTCTGTATTGGTGAAGTTATTTCTCTTGTTTGGAATTTGAGTTGCAAATGGTATATGAATGAGAACTGAATATCTTCCAGGGCACCACAAAACAAGTCATAATCGAAAGTTACAAAAAAATACTAGAAAAAGCATACTCTGGCCACAATATCATTAAATTATAAATTCTTGATAAAACAAAACAAACGAACAAAAATCACATTCTTCCTGGAAATTTCAGTCATGTTCTCCATTGACTATTCGGTCTAATAAAAACATAGACAAAATTTTAGATCATCTAGAAAATAATAAAAAGTAAACAGCTGACATTTTTAGCCTAATATAAGAAAAATAAGAAGAGCAATACAAACAACAAAAAAAGAACTTAATTAAACATCCAACAAATAAAGCTAGGAAAAAAGATACATTTTAACCAAAAGTGAAAGATTGTATCAAATCTAAAAATCTCTCAATAAAGGGTTAAATAAACTACAGTACATGCATCCAGTATAACTATAGAACTTAAAATAAGAATAAAGGCAAGTTGTACACATTAATATTAGTAACTTCCTGGGTAAAATAAAAAAGTGGGCTGAGTATGGTGGCTCATGCCTGAAATTCCAGCACTTTGGGAGGTGGAGGTGAGAGGATTGCCTAAATTCATGGGTTTGAGACCAGCCTGAGCAACATGGAGAGACCTCGTCTCTATAATAAATAAAAAAAATAACTGGACGTGGTGGTGCACTCTTTGGCTTCAGCTATTTGGAATGCTAAGGCAGAAGGATCACTTGAGCCCAGCAGGTCAAGTCTGGCTAGCTTGGGTGAGAGAGAGAGAATCTGACTAAAATAAATAGATAAATAGATAAGTGAATTGGATGATATCATGACTAGTACACCTTCATTTATCTAAGCAAAGATGGATGAGACAATACATACATGAATATTTGTGTTTTATTTTATTTTCAAAACACATGTGCAGACCTAATAAATTAAAAAAATGATAAATTGAAATCTAAATACATTGGTAAAAGAGAGAGCAAAAGAGAGAGAGAGAACAGGGTAAATAAAATTTTTTAAAAAGCTGGACTTTTTGGTGCAGAATTAGCTTCATATACTTAAACATGTGTTACATAATTACAGAACAAAAATATATTAAAAGAATAAACGTTAAAAGGTAAAATTAAAGGCAACTCCCTCAGGTATCCTCCCATGGTAGGATATTTTCTGTCCTGTCAATAAATTCTGCTTTCAAAAAAAAAAGAAGTATGATTAAAATTAAACAAATTTAATTGCAGTAAGTTGTTTGCATTGTGTTATATTAAAAAAAAAACTCAAGTGATTGAAAAATATGGTAATCTGACTGATGGAGTTATGTCTTAAAGAGAAAAAGAACTGCAAAAAATATTAAGAAACTTTTTCACTAATCATATTCTTGTTGCTAGTATTGGCATTTTTATCCTGAAACTGGCATGCAGAATAAAGCAAACCATTAACTATGACAATTGGGTTATGAACCAAGGGTGTAGGCGTAGATAGTACATGAGTACAAAAGCAAGGAAGTAAAAATCAGACCTAGGTATGATCTAGAAATAGCATAGTGATGTGTTTTCTTGTTACAATATGTGTATATATGTATGTGTATTTTTAATATTTGTATTATTTCTATGCCCTGAAAAAGAACAAAAATGCTGAACAATTTGGTAGCAATGAATGCACTATTACCAGATCATTGTCCCTAATATCATTCCCACTAATAGGGTTGAGAGGTCCTTGGAGAAACAGCTGATTCCAGTTCTATGATAACAAATAATTTTTTAAAATTGATGCCAGAAATGAAAAAAAGAAAAGATTGTTGAATATTAGAGGTCGTGTCAAGATCACAGAAGATATCCTGAATTTGTTCTCATTGGCCAAACAGGACAGCATAGAAGCATCAACAAACATAATCACTGTCAAGTATTGAAACACTAAATATATTTGAATCCAGACAATTAGTAAAAAAATGAATAACATTGGCTACCTCTGAATGGTTTTAGAAAGCAACTTCGTATTCTGAATACAATCAGGTGCCACATAACCATGTTTTGGTCAAAGGTAGACCGTATATATCACAGTGGTCCGATAATATTTTAATGGAGCTGAAACTTGCTCACTTAGTGACATTGTGTTTTCATGTTGTACAGCAATGCATTACTCATGTTTTTGTGGGGATGGTGCTGGAAACAAACCTGCTGTGCTGTCAGTTATAAAAAACTCCAGCATATACAATTACTTACAGTACATAATACTTGATAATGTTCATAAACAAGTGTACTACCCGTGCATGCATTTACTGAACTATGCTTTTTATCATTATTTTCGGGCACACTCCTTCTACTTAGTAAAGAAAAAAAAAGTTAACTGCAGAAAAACCTCACGCAGATCCTTCTGGAGGTGATCCAGAGGAAGACGTTGCCATCCCAGGAGGTGACAGCGCCATGCATGTCATCACCTCTAAAGACCTTCCAGTGGGACAAGTCGTGGACATGAAAGATGGTGACATTGATGATTCTGATCATGTGTGAGCCCAGACTAACCTATGCGTCCTTCTCTTAGTTTTTCACAAAAAAAGTTTAAAAAGTAAAGAACTAATAATATTAAATTAAAATGGAAAAAAGCTTATAGAATAAGAGTATAAAGAAAGCAGTTTTGTTTTTTTTTGTATAGCTCTGCAATGTGCTTGTGCTTTAAGGGAGATGTAATTACGACAGAGGCAAGAAGTTTAAAAATGTAAATGTTTATAAAGCAAAAAGTTACAGTAGGCTGTTTAGCTTACTATTAAAGAAAGAAATTAATACACTTAGCGTAGTCTAAGTGTACAGTCTTTTATCATTAATAGTGGTGGACAGCAATGCCCCAGCCCTCACATTCTCCCACCACTCGCTCACTGACTCACCCAGCACAAGTTTCAGTCTTGAAAGTTCCATTCATAGTAAGGGTCCTAGACAGGTGTGGCATTTTCTATCTTTTATACTGTATTTTTACTCTGCTTTTTCTATTTTTAGCTATGTTTAGATCCCCATATCATTGTGTTACACTTGCCTGCAGTATTCAGTACAGTAACATGCTGTACCCGTGTGAAGCCTAGGAGCAACGAAGTATACTATCTAACCTAGGTGTGTAGTAGGCCGTATCATCTAGGATTGTGTGAGTACACTCTGATGGTCACACAACAAAATTGCCTCACAACGCATTTCTCAGAACATATCCTTATCATTAAGCAACGCATGTTTACCCTGGCAGATGAAGGAATAATCGAGCTTTAACTCTGTTTTCTATCCAAAAACTCTGCCTCAGAGTAGCCACATAAGGCTTCAAGGGGAAATTGCTCTTAAGATATTCCAGCTAAAGAAAAAATAAGCAATACTAGAATTAGAATTCCAACCTTTTGCATTCTACAATAAAATAATGAATCTGGGTAAGTGCCTTAATTCATTGGGAAATAAACATAGTAATCACCACTGATGTGCACCTTGGAAAAACAACACCACGCATGAAGAAATCTTGGGTTGCAGGGAGTCCACAAATATGTGGAATGGCACTCTGCCGAGAAAATTCTCAAAATTACAATTCAACAGAATGAACAACTGTCTTCAACAAACCTGCAAATTAATTATCAAAATAGAGGAACAAGGGAAGATTTTTAAATGTTTGAGAGAACTATAAAGGGCAAGATATTAGCTTTGTGATACTGTTGTTTCTCATTGAAACAAACTGCTAAAGCAACTGTAAAACATAAGGCAACCGTCGAAATGTGAACACTGACTAGATATTTCATATTAGAATTGTTAATATTTTAGGCATGACAATCGTTTGGAGTGTGTATATATTTCAATTCGTTTCTGTCTTAAAAATAAAGTACTCAGAAATGTTCTCTAAATAAATACTAACTGATGCAAAATGCTGACAACCTCCAGCGTCAAGTCTTATAAACAAATTTCTAACCTAACTGGAAAATCTGTTTAGATTTACAAAATAAAGTTCGAGATGTCTAACGCTGAAAAAATGATTTTTAGATATATAGGAAAATAATGGATGGATAGATAGGAAGAAAGAAAGACCGAGAAATAACAGCTAGATAGATAGGGAGATAGATAGATAATAGATGGATGAATAGATACATTGATTAGAGAGGTAGCTAGATAAATAGATAGATAGATAGATAGATAGATAGATAGGTAGGTAGATTAGATACACACAGATAGGTGTAGATGAAGTATTGATAGATTAGTAAATGAATGGGTAGATAAATGAACGGGTAGGGGAGATAGAGACAGAAAGAAGAAAGATAACACAAGAATGGGAAGACAATACAAGCCAGGGTAAACACGCATTGCTTAATGATAAGGATATGTTCTGAGAAACGTGTTGTGAGGCAATTTTGTTGTGTGACCATCAGAGTGTACTCACACAATCCTAGATGATACGGCCTACGACACACCTAGGTTAGATCGTATAGTTTGTTGCTCCTAGGCTTCACACGGGTACAGCATGTTACTGTACTGAATACTGTAGGCAAGTGTAACACAATGGTATGGGGATCTAAACATAGCTAAAAATAGAAAAGGCAGAGTAAAAATACAGTATAAAAGATAGAAAATGCCACACCTGTCTAGGACCCTTACTATGAATGGAACTTTCAAGACTGAAACTTGTGCTGGGTGAGTCAGTGAGCGAGTGGTGGGAGAATGTGAGGGCTGGGACATTGCTGTTCACCACTATTAATTATAAAAAACTGCACTTAGACTACGCTAAATGTATTAATTTCTTTCTTTAGTAGTAAGTTAAACAGCCTACTGTAACTTTTTGCTTTATAAACACTTACATTTTTAAACTTCTTGACTCTGTTGTAATTACTTCTCCCTTAAAGCACAAACACATTGCAGAGCTATTAAAAAAAAAACAACAAAAAAACACTTATTTCTTTATAATCTTATTCTACAAGCTTTTTTCCATTTTAATTTATTATTATTAGTTCTTTACTTTTTAAACTTTTTTTGTGAAAAACCAAGAGAAAGACGCATAGGGGAGGGGAGAGGAAAGTAGGGGAGGGAAAGAGAAAGCAAGAGAGAGAATGTGCAGGTACTCACACCAGTGTATATACACTGTCCCACCCCCTTACTCGTTATTACAAGCTAAGTTTCCACTTTTCTAAACGATTATGTATTCCTCCATCCCTTTTACTCTTTCTAGTATTTTGACAAACATAACTCCAAAGGGAAAATGGCAAGAATTTAGAACTCTAGTAAAAATGCTCTTCCTTTTTATCTAGGTTAAGCAGTTGCAATGAATCTAAAATTAAATAATTATGTGTAAATTTTACATAGGTATACAAATTAAACAATCTTTATTGAAGCTATAAAATGCATAGATTAATAGATTTAGCATACATTTTTAAAAACTTGCCATATGAAACATAGATAATTGAATGATGGAAATAGTGACATAATATTGCCTATATAAAGCACATTCAAAATCAGTAAGAATTAGGCAATTAATGTAATGAGAATCTAGCAGTTGTGTGTTCTGAGGTGATTCTCTGGAGTCTTTAAATGAGGGAATCTAACTTCATAAGTATGTAAAAAGATATCAGAATTACCATTATTTACTTTTATATTAGGTTTATAATATTACATATCACCTTGGAACATTACATTTTAACCAATAATCCCTTAAGTAAAATGATTTAGGCAAGATATAATTTATTTAGTCATTTTGTACAGCTTAATTTTGTCTGGCAGAAAATTCTTCTTTGGCTAGCACATAATCGTTTGCAAAAAAAAAGTATGCAAAAGGTATTGGTTCTTAACAAATAAAAACCTGAAAGTCAATTAATGAACAACAACAAAAAGTTTATTATTATTCATTGTTTAAATTTCTTCTTTTAGGAATAGAGATATTATTCAAATAAAACATGCGACATCTGTGAGTAACCTTTCTCTTTTTTTTGTCATTGGGCACGTGTTTCAACTTTTTAAAAAATGTGTCTACAAAGTACGTAGCTATAGACTCATATGATACTATTTCACAAGTTAAAGAATAAGTGCGTATTTAATTAAAGCACCACTTGCTGATTTTTTTTTAAATATACACATTAGGTCCTGTAATATTCTATATTTACTTAGATTTATTGTCCTTCTACTGCTTTTAAATTGTGCGTAACAATGTATTATTATTTCATTCAACTAAAACAGTTGTATCTTGAAAACTTTTTGGCATCTTTCTGACACTTCATAGCTAACTATTCATGTGGAGTGTAAGCCAACGATCAATTAATTATTCCTTTTGTAATTCTTATTACCATTTTATCAGAAGACAACTTAATTGTAGCTCAATTAAGCCAATTATTCTATTCATCATCCATTAAACAATGTAAATAGATGCCTATAATATTTTCCTTTTTGAAATGTACAAGGTGTTCAAAGTGTTTATAATTTAGGTCATGCATTGCGATTCAGTTGGTTTTACTTTGTATAACATTCCCAGTATAAAATGCGAAATGTATGCAATTTAGCATTTATCATTATATTCTATATTCTATTGTAGAGAGTTGCAGTTTTTAAAATGTTTACAGAAATTCACACCCTAAGTCCAAGGTTCTGGTGCAAAATAAATAACAACTCTTACTCAAAAACATATTGTATACCATAACTTTATTGACTATTCATGACAAAGCATTATTTATGGACTGTATATATTGAAGACTTACACTGCCTCTCTTTAAAACATTAAGGTATGCCTGTAGGACAAGTATGGGGAAATATAAGAACAACTTTTTAATTTTGTACTGGAAGTATTTCTTCTGAAGTATAGATCTTTTTTTATGGAATAGCTTCAACAGTTTTTCTTTTCTCCTCACAGGAGACCTATGTACATCTCTGATAATACTGCCGTGTCTCTCTCTCTCTTTTTTTTCTTCCTCCTTTCGCATAAAATTATAGTACATTCAGTCTTGATGCCAAGTATAACTCTTTTTTTATTCAACCATTTAAACAATGGAAATTCTGTAAATTTAGAAAAGGGACATATTGTACACTTTTTAAAGTAGAGATAGACATGATATTCCCTCGAGTTTTACTAAATCTCTTTTTATCTCTGAATGCCTGTCTTCATCCATCTATATTAAAATAGGTCTGTTTTTATAAATTCCCTGGTGGTTTCCAGTCTGGGTTTTTTAAATAAACTGATCATATAATTTAGATATTTCAATAATGTCGTATCTTTTGTTTCTTTAATGTTGCAATATCAGAGGTATTCTTTTTTCCCCCATTTTAAGATTTCATGAATTTCAAGGCTTGAGCATAGAGCAAGATATTTATCAATTTAGAAAATCTTACTATTTTGAAATTTCAAAAGTGTGTGGTATGCATTTTTAAATTCTATGGAACAGTACTATGTAGTTCTAATTATAAGCGAAATATGAAATACTACAAGAATAACTTTCATCAGCCCTAGTGGTCTCATTTTTTCTCGGGGAGTTGGCTTAATACAGTGACTCTTTCCAACTATTTAGCCATTTAAACATTGGTGTTCTAACAAAACTTTCAAGGTGGTAAGTTTGTGTCAGTATGCAGTAAAATCTTTCAGGCAGTGCTTTCTCTTATCTCTTTGTTTTATGAACACTTCCATATTTGGCTGTCTTATGCCCTCTGGGAGTTCAACCAACGTCCAGGTATATTCCTAAAGCCTTTTCTGGACTTTTACCTTTATTATGAGAATTGTGAAGTCTTTTCTCTGAACCTTTTCCAGTTGATTAATGTGATCAGTGCTATGTCTTTGTGTGAACCACTTTGATTCCTCTCCCTGGGAGTGTATTCACATTTTTTTAATACTTTTTTTGTTCCCTATTGATTCTCCTGCTAAGAACTTCTCTTTTCTTTCTAGGATATTGAGATTCTACACTGCACATCCAATTTTTTTAGCCTATAAGAAGGTGCTTACTGAACTGTTCATTCTGTAGCAGGGCTGGTAGAATCCAGTAGACCACAGAGGATTCCATTTCTTCAGTCACTCTATAGAGGAAACCAAAGCTAAAATTAAAATAAACTCCTATAAATTAATTTTAATTAATTTGGAATCTTGAGAAAAAACATGTTTTAAATTTGGTATTATAAAAACTTGCAGATCCAAATGGTTGAAAAAATAATCTAGTCCAGCACTTCATTTTACAGAAGAAACTGAGATGCAATAACCAAACCACTTACTTAATATGACCCGAAATAGACAAGTAATTACGGTAACAATGTCCAAGGAAATATACCTTGACTTCTTTTGACCAAATATGCACCAACTTCAAACTTTAGAAGAAATTCCTGGAGTATTTGATATATGTTAAGGTAAAAGAATGAACACTTTTATTCTGTCAACAAATGTATATAAAATGCCTATTACATATCTTTGTATATTATATGCAGTGGAAATATATAATGAACAAGACACACTCACCCCATATAATAAATTGCAGTAAACAGCGAGGAGGATACATGGCAAACATATATTATAACGCAAAGTTGTGTGTGTGTATTAATTCAGGTGAAGTTTGGGCTTCTAGGTGGTCCTCACGGCCCATGGTAGTGGATCAGGTGCCCTTCGTGTTGTAACGCTGTCCTCACCCCTCTCTTTCCCTCCCTTCCCTGGTAGTCCAGGTACCGTCCATTTTGCTGTGAAGTCCATTATTGTGTTCTTCTTCTTTTTTTTTTGAGTCGGAGTCTCACTCTGTCGCCCAGACTGGAGTGCAGTGGCCGCTCCCGGCCACCGCAGCCTCGACCCGCTGGGCTCCGGCCACCCTTCCGCCTCAGCCTTCCGAGGAGCCGGAATTCCAGGCATGCGCTACCACGCCCGGCTGATTTTTTGATTTATTGTGGAGATGAGGTCTCGCTGCCCAGGCGGGTCTCGAACCCGCGGGCTCAGGCGATCCACTCACCTCAGCCTCCCAAAGGCGCGGGATTCCAGGCTGAGCCACGGAGCCCGGCTTATTGTGTTCCTCTTAATGGCTGTGTAATACTCAACCATATAAAAGACCCACATTTTCTTTATCTAGTCTACTTTCAATGGGCAGTAATGTTGGTTCCGTGTTTCTGCTATTGTGAATGATGCTACAAAAAACATGTCTATGCAGGTATCTTTTTGGTAGAGCAATTATGTTTCTACAAGTACATTCCTGGAAGAGGGATTGCTGACTAGTATATTTTTAAAAGAAAACTTTTGGCAAAAAAAAAAAAAAAAAAAAGAAAACGTGAAAGTTGTCGGTACAAAAAAAGTATTTCTAAAGTAATTAATCCCAAACTCCCACTGTATTATTTTATTGCTACCAGACGTGTTTTTCCTGAAAGGTTAGACAAGGTAATCTTAGCTGGGTAGTTTCTGGCCGTCATTCAAATGTTTTGTCCACTGTTATCCCCAACTCCTCTGGTCCCAGGAGTTTACTTTGCATATACTGCCTCAACAGCCCTCCTTGAACATGTTGACATGAAATTTAATCAGAAAGATACTTTTACCTGATATTCTTTCCCCATACCATGGAGAGAATATATAAATTGTCTGAGAAAACTCTCACACAGATCAGTGAGAAAGAGAAAGGTGGCCCCTGGCATCTGAGACCTGGCCTTGTCCTTTTAGCCATGTCTTGGCATCTCCTGTTGAGTAAAAACAATTTCACTGAATACCAGTATCAGTAAGGTCACTCTTTGGCATAATGAGGGTCAGCCTCATGATGATTGGATGAAGGTCCACCAATATTAGGGACAGTGATCTTTACTCAAAATCTACTTTCTAAAATGTTAATCTCACCTAGAAAATACTCTCACAGCCACATCGACACTGGTGTTTGACCAAATATCTTGTACCATCGTTGAACCAAGTTGACATATAAAATAACCATCACATTTTGTAATATCATTTTTATATCATTGATATGTTGAATATTTATACCACAAACTCTAAGTGGAGTTTCATTGTAATTCTCATTTTTCCATAGAATTCTACTGGTTTTAGAAAATAAATCAATTGATCACCTATCAAGATAAAGTATGAGTAAATTGCATTCGTGTCATGAATTTCCTGTGAAGAACATGTGATAGTAATATTTATCCCCTAAATTTTTTTCTCTAAAACATGTGATGGTGTGTTTGTAGATAGGTATTTATAAACTGCCTATATATTTCCATTAAAATAATTACATTTCAGCAGTTCTCAAGTTAATATTTGGTTTCTCAAAATTTTTTCAAATAAGTTTAAAAAGGAAGAATGGAAGATAAAAATAGTTTTCTTCACGATAATAAAAAAGCCAATGTTAGTTTCCCTAAAAATCAAATATTTATAAAATATCCCCCGTTGATTTTGAGAAAAAGTTTGAATCAAAAATCTTTATATGTATTGCTCTCTTACTTGTGGTAGTGGGAAAGTAGGGTTGTATTATATAACTGTTGTCTTAGGGGATATCAACTAATGTAGAATTAAAACTTGCTCTCTTCTGTGTCCCATTTTCTCCTTCCTTTTTCCTTCCTTCTTTCCTTCCTTTTCTCCTTCCTTTCCCCTTTTCTCATCCATTTACTCCTGCCTTCTTTCCTTTCTTTTCTCCTGTATCTGTTTTCAGCTCCCAATCAGTGTCTTTTCCTTTTCATTTAACAAGACATAGCAAAGTAAATTTTAAAAAGTGTGCCCAGAATTGAAAAGGAGGATCTTCATTCCACCTGTGCACATGTGCACAGAGTAACTTGTAGTGACTCGACAGTGTTAGTGCTCAAGTGACATATGATGCACTTTTAATTGTTCCAGAAGCACAATACAAGTTTCGATCAGTCCATTTTGTCATAAATTCATACATTCTAAAGAATAAGCACAGTTGTTTAAATGTTGAAGAGACTTTGTATTCAGTGTTTACTAATTAGAAATAGGTCTGATCACTAAGACAAAAAAAATTGGAAACACAGCATGCAGTACACATATCACAAGTTGCAGTTCGGCAACCTCTGACTCTCAGTATTTGCCTTGTGATTGCTGATGCTCGTAAGTTCAACACAGAAAACAGCGCAACATAAATGTAAAATACAAGTCCATGGCATTTTCATAACTTACAGTATTCATTGGAAAGTATATACACAGGTAGTGAAGACTGGAAATTTTAGCTAATAAACCTCCACAGTTTTTCATTTTTTAAAAAAAAGTGTTTCACTTTTCATGCACATTGTTTTATATTTTACCATCTCAGATGGTTAATGGATAATTGGAGGCAGAAAAAAAAAATCTGCTAAATTTGCTGGTATTCAAAATACACATACATACATACAAAACACAAAAGGAAAAAGGCTCATGAAAATGACTGAATGAAAAGGCTTTTGCAATGTTTCCTAGCAGTACTGGTATTATGAAAATGTCTTGATGAGAATCCTTGTGTCTTTCAATGTCCTGGAGGATCCAATGTATGTGAATGTTTTGTGATAGTTTAAATCAAACTTTAGATTGACTTAGTGTGTGTGTGTGTGTGTGTGTGTGTGTGTGTGTGTTTGCATGTGTGTGAGCATATGTAGTGTGTGTACATTAGTGTTTGCAATTATAAAAAAAGAAGTAACAAGAAATCAAAAAATTACATGCAGAAATACTAAGATGTTGGCTTGAAAATAACAAAGAATGATCTACTTTTTTATTTCCACTGAGTTGCTATTTTTTGATAGATCTACAATATGACTCTTACCTTGAGACCCATACAAAAACAAGAATATTCAAATCCTCCAAAGTTAAGTAGAAAGTTTTATTTTGATACATATTTAATTCTTTCCCTGGATTTAAGAAACAGAAAAGAAACTCTAGTCTGATGTCTAGCCAAGCCAGTAATGATTTCTAATTTGTTGAAAGTTTTTACATATTTCAAATATCTGCAGCACCATGAGTTCTACCTATATCCTTAAAGAGAAGCCAAGTTACTTTTGAAAAATTCTCACTGATTTATCTAGGACTTTCTGTAAAATGTTTGATTTTATTTTTTGAGAATGCAAATTGCTAACATTTACATACTTTCTACAAAAATATAGAAAAATCAAGCAACGACCTAGATCATTCCAGGTGCTTAATATAGCATTATTTTAACACTAGGCGATGACACTTGCTCTATTACATTTCTTGCAGTGTAGCCTGTGAATAAGGACAAATCTCTTTAATGTGAACAGTGTCGTTTCCTTCCTGTCTCTTTCCCCTTCATCTTTCCTTCTTTCGTCCTCTCTTTCTTCCTTCCTTCCTTTCTTTCTCTCTTTCTTTCTTCGGAAAAATTAGATCAATTTGTCACCTTTAATAAACATAGAAAGATAGACACCATATTCTATTGTTTGTTAAGACAAAACAACCATGGTGATATTCTGTTTAAAGTCTGCAGCAACTATAAAAAAAATGAGCTAAATAAAACAATGTTAGTGAATTTCTAAAACTCCAAGTGTACTAAGTATCTATGTGAAGCATCTTACTAATAATATGATGTTGTAAGTTGAGTTTCATAACTGTATTTTAGTGAGTAGCGCCAAATTTTGACACACAAATTTGCCCAGACACTTTAAAAAGACTTTGAAGACAGGAAATATTCAATACAAAAAGTGTAATATATTCTAAGAAAATAGAATTCCATGCAATGGAAAATCACATGTCACTCTTAGTTTATGCTATTAAATTCAAGTTTGACTTTCTCTTTTGATTGAGGAAATAATGTGTGTAGAGAAAATCCACAAAGAATTCAAGAACCAAAACTTAATTAGGATGACAGTTCATTTGGAAATAGTGGAGAAATAGCATATTTGTGGATCATGAGGTAGGAGGTATTAAATATGTTAAGACAATTTAACAGCATGAAGTATTAGAAGCTTGGAAATAGAACAATTGTAAAATTTTCAATTAAAAGGAAACAAATTTGTTGTCTTCCTCAACTTCTTATACTGCAACAATGTAGCCTAATACGAAGCTTATGTTTCTATCTTATGTATGATGTTCTCTCTTCTGAGGTCTGTAAACTCAGCCTTTCTTGTATAGTTGAGAAAACCAGAGATTGGACACTGTAGAATACACCATGAAGAGAAACACACACACACACACACACACACACACACACACACACTTTTTTAAATTAGCAATAAGCAACAACAGTCTTCCTTTGAGAGACCGTTCTGAGACTCATTCTGAACCTCAGAATCACAGAGTTTCTACAGTCTCACAATCTTAGAGACACCAGAAAGCACTCTCCCTCTCTCTTAAACACCGACCTAAGGGAGGACATGCAAGGACAAAGTGGCCAGCTACAAGCCAGGAAAAGCATCTTCAAGAAACCAATCCATGCTAAACCTTGCTTATGGACTTTCCAGCATCTGGAAGTGGAGAAAATAAATTCCTGTGGCTTAAACCACACTTTTTGTGATATTTTGATCTGGCAGCCAAGTAGACAAATATATTTCCCTTACTCCAGGCCATCACCCCCCAAACCCCTTCAGTATTTACATTTATTCTTTTCTGCAGCTTTTCCTGACTAATTTTTGTTTCTGGTAGGTTAATCTCTCTACATGAGATCACATGTGGTTTTATTTCGATTGCTTCAGTCATCCTGCTTTCTGCCGCCCACCATGGATATTTACTGTCTGGCATCATAAACTGTTAAACCCAAAAGGAGAAATGTAAAAACTAAACACGAAGTCTTGGTGAAGTAAAAAGGAATTCTTGTATCATATGAATGGTTAGGGGCACAATGACCAGAGATCAGAAATAGTAGAGAACTCTTATACAATGGGTCAATAAGCAAAAAAAAAAAAAAAAAAGACTAATAAATATATACATGATAATATATATGATTATATATATATATGAATTCTACTACATGCATATGTTTTGTTTTATTTTGTGACTATTTGCTGATGCCTTGTGAACATGAAAGCATTTAGTTACAGAGTTCAATTACCCTTTATATCCTATAAGCAATGAAGTCCCAAAGAAAGCAAATCTATTTTAATTCTGAATATTCGGTGCGATTTAAAACATCAGTGGACTTTCATAGTTTTTAATTTTAAGGCAATTTGAGTTCTGACCCAGTTCTGTCACTAGGTTGTTATTCATTTCATATGTTTGCTATTCTTTTGCAACTTTACATATTTTAAGATGCTTCAAATTTTTTGGTCCCTTGAACAAATTTTGTTATATTGCAAATTTAAATTATTGTCATCTAAACCAGAATGTTCGCATGATTCCTTTCAACTGATCTTTGAAAAGCATAAAACAATGATGACAATGATAATTTCAGTGATGTTTATTTCCTTTGACATTTAAAGAATAGGTGAATGACATATGAAAGGAGAAGAAACACAATGTGTAGGATGTATGAGAATGAAAAATACAATAGAAAATTTTACTTCAGTTTTGCTTTAACTCTAGTTACAGCAGCAGCAACGTCTCTAGTTGTCTATGTATGCCTATCAAAGTGACAAGTACCTGGGCATTATAAATGTTTAATATAAATGTTCATATTTCCAACTAGTTTGCGTGGTTATTTTTAAAATTATTTTTCAAAGCTAAAAAACAAAAAAGACTGGCAAGTCTCATCACCGATAGACCAAAGTCTGTCTCAGGACGAAGGTAAACCTGACAGGTTGAGAAAACCATAAACACTTTCCTGGGGACCGAGAAGGTATGATCAACTTAGAACTGAGGAAAGTAGAGAGGTCCCTGCTATAACTTTGTAAGAGGAAATTTGCAACGAAGCAGCCTGAAGTATCTTCTCTGAATCCTACTTGACACTTCACTTTCCTCTCATTATCTGGGGTGGGGGGAATAAATAGATAAGGTTTAATTTATTTCACATTCAAGTCAGCGTATGTCAACTTTTTTATTATATACTAATGTAGATTAATCACATATTATGGAGAGAGTATTGAATAGTATGCATTTTGGTTGAACTGTACTCTCTGACATTATCCTTCAGTTTGTTTTTCAAGACACCTTTACCAAGAAAGTAGGACAAATGATACAGGAAAATGATGGAAGCCTATATTGATACTTACCTCCCAACCACTAACTTTCAAAATTCTGAATTTGAATGAACTGTAAATTTCACTCCTGTTATGTAAGCCACCTTGTTTTACCTTGTTTAAAGGAATGAAGGGTAGTTGTTGCACCAAAATCACTTACCCCATTGTCTGTGACTTTGCACAATACTGAGTCCCAGTTAATATCACGTTTTAGAACAAAGTATCTACAGGTTAATCTTGATTCATGGCTGCAACACCCAATGGTACGAAGAAACTAAATCATCTGTCTGACGTCTATAAAGGTGAATGGCATTTATGCTCAAAGATAGTCCCTGGAAATAGTATCTGAGTCTGTGTGCTGTTTTCTAGAACTGAGACGTCCACATACATCTCTGTACAGTTGTTCTTGCAGTGCTTTATCGAAAGTTGCAAAGTTTTTATTTTTCGCTGTGTGCAGCAGAGGACAAGAGAACTAACCATTCTCTTCGATCTTCTTAAATTCACTCGGGTGCATAACATATTGTTTATTTTCTGCTGTTTCTGCTTTGCTGGAGACTTAAAAATCACACTTTGTCCTTTGAGACCATTTTTCATCATATTTTCTGCAAACTGGCAAAGTGGAAAAAGAGGCCTCCTATGCAATTATTACAAATGGTCTCGCCAGTCTCCTACACACCTCTTTCTCTGATCTGAGCTCCCCGAAGCTTCTTACTTTAGAGACTCTCACCCCATTCTTAATTGGGAAGCCATGGATGCTGTTTTTGACAGCTAAGATGATATTGCTCCTATCATCATCACAACGAAGATACCTTTGGTCTTCTAAAGGTGCACAAATATATTACAGAAATTATAGAAGACTTTGCCTTAATTGTAGAATAATTTTCCAGTCAAAGCAAAAGGAAAAACACTCTGAAGTCAATAGGCTTGTATTTTGCTAGGTAAAACAAGAAATATTTTTATAAGAAAAGAGAAAAATCAGCATTATTAATCTGAAAATGTTTTTAAATGACAATAATATCTTGAAATTCATGGCATTTTAGACTGAGGGCAATAACACAAAGTTTGGTAAAACTTAAATATTTATTTTAGGTAACAGATATATTTTAAAGCAATATTAGTTATAACAATTATAATGGATTAAGCTATCAATACACAGAGGTTTTTTTTTTTTAGACTATGAATACATTTTTAAAAATATTTCATTGAAGCTTTGCTTTGAGCTTTATTCTAAAGGAAAACTAAGCGAAAATTTTCTAAAGAGGTTTCTAGTGAGATGGAAGAATAGAAGCAATACTGAATAATGCTAATACAAATAAAACTTTGAATCTGTATTTAAAGCATCATGTAATTTAACCTTTGAGACTTGCATTTTGTGAGCACAAAAACGACCTTTAAAACTAAGTGGCAAAATCTGTTGTTAGAATCACTGTAGTTTGAGACTGGTGGTGGGTGTTCCATTTTTTTTTTTTTTTTTTTTGGCATATCCTTAAAAATGCTTCTGTGTTTTAATAAACTGTGACTGTTAAGGAACAAAGGGAAAAGCTAAGCTTCATTAGAAGAAAATTCCCTGTCTATCCGTATTCTAATTTAAGGAGAAATTGAAATAAATTTTCACCGGTACATTAAAAAATTTACTTCTTACAATGTTCAGAAGTAATGGTTCAACTCTGCGATGGTTAGTTTTATGTCCAGTTTTATTGGGATAAGGGGCTGCCAAATTAAACATTAATTCTGGGTTTGTCTGTGAGGGTTGTTTTTGGATGAGATTAGCACTTGCGGGAGAAGATTCAGGAAAAGAGATTGACCTACTCAATGTGTGGTCATCATCCAATTATTTGATGTAAACAAAACAAAAGCAGGAGGGAGGAGAAACTTGTTCCTTTTTGCTTTCTGCCTTTCTGGTACCTCCAGACATCACTCTTCTCCTTTGGACTGAGACCACCGGTTGTCTGGTTCTTAGGTTTTTAGATCTTTCTTGGGGTCCAGCTTACAGACACTTTGCAGTTTCCACAACTGCATGAGGCAATTCCTCAAAATACATGTTTTTTCCTTTGCTTATTTATTATCAGATATGGAAAAAATGTAACTGCATATACGTATGAAGTATAGAGTGATGCAATGATATATGTCCACCATGTGGAAATAGTGAATCAAGCTAATTAACATAGCTGTCACTTCAAATACTTACCATTTATTTCTCCTGCTAACTGTAACGTTGTATTCTTTGAAAAATGTCACTTCATTCCCTCTGCTTCCCAGTCCCTGGTAACCGACATTCACCTCATTCTCCTCTCTATTTCTTCTGTGTGCTCACACAGAAGTGAGGAAAAAAAATCAAATTTTACTTCTTTGCCTGGCTTATTTTACTTAGCAAAATATCTTCCTGGTTCATCCATATTTGAGCATATGACAAAATTTTTCTTTATTTTTTTTTAAGGCTGAAGAATATTTCATTGTGTATATACAACACATTTTCTGGCTATAATGAATAATGCTGCAATAAAAATGAGAGTGCAGATATCTCTGATGTACTGATTTCAATTTTTAACAAATATAAACACAGTCTGGGGATGGGGAGACACCTCTTGTCAACAAGGGTGCCCGAACGAAGCATATTTGTATACCTAACCCTTAACTGTACCCCACAATATCATAATAAAAAATATTGATTATAAAACAAAACAAAAAATAAATAAAAAATATAAACACAAAAGTGGGATTCCCAGTTATTCTTTTTTTTTTTTTTTGTTGAAGTCTCACTCTGTAGCCCAGACTGGAGTGCAGTGACATGCTCATGGCCTCTGCAGTCTTGACTGGTTGGGCTCAGACCATCCTTCCGCCTCAGTCTTCCAAGTAGCTGGAACTACAGGCATGCACCACCACAACCAGCTGATTTTTTTTTTTTTAATTTATTGTAGAGGTGAGATATAGCCATGTTGCCCAGGCTGGTCTCGAACCTGTAAGCTCAGGCAATTCTCTCACCTCAGCCTCCCAAGTACTCAGTTACTCTATTTTTAAAGGAACTCTCATACTGCTTTTTATAATGGCTGCAGCTATTTAAATCCCCACAAACTATATACTGGTGTTCCCTTTTCTCCACACCCTTACCAACACTCTGATCTTTTTTGAAAATATCCATTCTGACCAGTGTGAGGTGATAGCTCTCACTGGGGTTTTAGTTTGTATTTTTTAATAATTAGTGATGTTGAGTACATTTTCAAGTATCCATTGGTCAGTGTGTATAGTCTTTTGACAGATATCTATTTTGGTATATTGCCAATGTTTTTTTAAAAAATTGAGCTATTTCTTCCTATTGAATAGTTTGGGATACTTACATATGTTGGATATTAGCTCTCATCAGAAGCATTGATTGCAACTTTTTCCATTCCACAGTCTACTTTGTCACTTTTTAAATTGTTTCATTTGCTCTGCAAAAAGATTTTAGCTTGATATAATACCATTTGTCTATTTTTATTGTTGTCTTAGCTTTGGGGATCAAATCTAAAATGTCACTGTCATGACTGATGTCGTAAAGATTTCCCTTCATGTTTTCTTAAGAGTTTCTGGTAATACATTTAAGTTTTTACTCTACTTTTTAGTTGCTTTTTGTATATGCTGTGAGATAAGGGTCCAATTGCATTTTTCAGCATAGAGATATCCAACTTTCCCAACACCTTTTATTAAACAGAATAAAAACAAATAAAAAATTTAGAACTGAAAATTCCATACATGAATTTAAAATTTTCCTACAGTATATTAACAGAAGATTATGAATTTGAAGATAAGACACTGAAAATGATTGATTCTGAGGAGTGAACACAAAAGGAATAAAGAAAAGTGAACAGAGCTTAAGGGACTTATGGCACACGAATAAGCATTATGTACTCATTATTGAAGTCTCTGCAGGCAGAGAGAGAAAGAAATATAATTTTTGAAGAAATAATGGCTGAAAACTTTCCAAAGTTTAAGAAAGACATGGTTCTGCAAATACAAAAAGCTTAACTAGGTTGAATAGGATAAATCCAAGGAGACCAAACCAAGACACAATGTAATCAAACTTTTGAAAGACAGAGATGAGAAAATAATCTTGAAACAGCAAAATAAAAGCAACTTACAACATACAAAGGATCCTCAATGAGACTATCAACCAACTTCTCAGCAGAAACCTTGGCTCACTTAAGGAGCTGGGATGCTCTCCACTCGTATGTCACTATGAAAGAAGATATGTTTCTGAGAAATACGTGATAAGGCGGTCTCATCATTGTGTGAATATACTTGAGTGTACTGAAACAAATCCAGATAGTATAACCTATTACACATCGAGGTAAGATGATATATCCAATTGCTCCTAGACTACAAACCTGTATAGCATATTACTGTACCGAATACTGTAGGCAGTTGTAACACAATGGTAAATATTTTTATATCTCAACATATCTAAACATAGGAAAGGCATAGTAAAAATATAGTATAAAAGATAAAAAAATGATATACCTGTATCTGGGTCTTAATATAGATGCAGTTTGCACTACTGGGAACTGTTACAGGTGAGTCAGTGAGTGAATGTTGAGTGGATGCGCCTAGCACATTACCGTATACTACCTTTTTTCTTGACATGGGCATTTATTGTTAGAAATTTCTCTCTTAGGACTGCTTTTATTGCATCCTGTAAACTTTGGGGCTTTTTTTTCCATTTCCATTTCCATTTATCTTAAGGTATTTGTTATTTCTCTTTTGATATCTTATTTGACCCATTCATTACTCAGAATATGTTGTTTAATTTCAACATATTGTAGACTTTTCAAGATTTATCTTCTTACTACTTTCTAGATGCATACACTTATGATAAAAAAGAGATAGCTAATGTGATTTCAATATTCAAAAAAAATTAGGCATGTTTTGTTTGCTAACATATAATCTATCCTGTATAATGTTCTGTGTGCATTTAAGAAGAATGTGTGTTCTGTTGCTATTGGGTACAATGTTCTATATATGTCTGTTAGGTTTATTTAGTCTAAAGTATAGTTCAAGTTCAATGGATTTCTATTAATTCTTGGTCTCAAATAATCTGTCCATGTTGAAAGGGAGATGATATTAGGAGACAAACAGAATTATGGGGAGGGGACAGGCCACTTATAGGACAATTGAAATTTGTTCCTCCAGATCAGAGTCAACCAAAATTTTTACCTGGATGTTTTGAGAAGGTTGCATCATGATATGCAAAAGAAATATCCCAGATTATATAAAACAACTGATTCGTTCTTCCACCATGACTACACACCTGTCTACATGGCACTATGTGTTCAATAGTTTTTGACCAAAATCAGCATGAGCCCGTGTCCCACCCTCCATATTCACTCAGTCTCGCCCTGAGTGACTTTTCTGTTTGTTTCTCAAAATAAGAAAAGTCCTCAAAGGATAATATTTTCCCAGAGTAAAAAAGTGAATTAAAAAATGGCAGAATGCCCATCTTTAAGTGAACAGGGGCCTGTGGATGAGGAAAAAAACGACAGAAACACTATGAGGCATCAACATTGACAAGTTCAAAAATGTATTGAGCAGTGAAAAAAAGAGTTTTGATGGTGTATTGCATTAAATGGAGAGTACTTTGAAGATGACTGAAGTTTAAACATTTAAGAATAGATACACAATTTTGATAAATAAATTCTGGCTTGGGGGATATTCCTCATACTGTCTCATAGTATCATTTTATTATAATCTCTTTCTTCAAATTATTTAACATTTTCTTTATATATGTAGTTGCCCCAATATTGGGTGCATACATACTTATGATTATTATATACTGTGGATGAATAGACATTTTTAGTCATTAAATAATAATGTTCTTTATTTTTTACAGTGTATGTATGAAAGTCTATTCTATCTCTTATAAGTATAGCTACCCTGCACTCTTTTTGTTTTCATTTGTATGTAATATACTTTCCATGCCTTCCTTTTAAGCTATGTGTATTCTTAAAGATGAGGCAAGTTTGTTGCAGTCATCATATATAATTCTGACGGTTTTTTCATTTTTTCAATCAATTCAGTCACTCTATTTTTATTGAAGATTTTCACGCATTTATACTATAAGTAATTATTGATAGGTAAGAACTTACTACTGCAATTTTGCAAATTTTTCCTGATTTCTTTACTTATATTCTGTCTTTTTATTTTTCTGTTATATTTTCCTTTGTGATTTGATTTGATTGCTATACGTAGTAGTATGTCTTGAGTTCCTTTTTCATTTATAATTTGTTAATCTACTATTTTTTAAAATTTGTCATTATTCTGAGTCTTGCATAAAATCTCTTATACTTAACGGGCTATTTCAAGCTAATAAGAGCATTGCTTTGCTTTAATCAACAACTTTGTATTATACTCTCCCCCCACACATATATGATGTTTTTCATGTCAAAATTTACATAATTTTGCAATTTGTAGCCTCAGCAATTAACTTTAACAATAGTTTTTAATAGATTTATGCATTATCTATTGCCCTTGAGATAAAATTGCTTTACATTATCATTTTATTCCTGTATATTCTGAATATGACTCTGTATTACTTATACCATTGAGTTTTATGCTGCACATATTTTTTGTTATTATTATTTATCAGCCTTAGTTCTAGCATAAAGAACCACCTTTACTAATTTTGTAAGCTTAATGATGATGAACTCCCTTTTGCTTTTATATATCTAGAAAAGTTTTTATTTATCTCTCATTTATAAAGGATAGCTTACCCAGGTAAAGTATTCTTGGTTGTCAGTTTCTTCAGGACTTCAACTATGTCATTCTGCTCATTCCTGGTCGGAGAAATTTTACTGGTAGTTTTATTGGGATTTCCTTGAATGTTATATGTTTCTTACCTCTTTGACTTTTAGAACTTTTTGTCTTTGATTTCTGATAGTTGCATATCTTGATAAACTCTTTGACTAAAATTTTATTGGAGACCTTATGTTTTTTACATCTGGATGTTGGCATCTTTCCTCATATTTGTAAAGTTTTTAGTCATTATTTCCTTAACTATGCTTTATGGTCCTTTTTCTCTTTATTCTTCTGAAACTAGTCTGCTCAAATATTAGATCTTATCACTATAGCAGACTTGCTTTGTTATTCTTCTTGCACCCCTGCCCATTTAAAATGTTCTGTTGCAAGTTCACTGATTCTTCTGCTTGATTGAGCCTGCTGTTAAAGTTTTCCATTGCATTTCTTAGTTTTGTCATATCCTTCAAATCTAGAGTCTTTATTTGTGGTTTTTATTTTTGTCAGACCTCATTTATTTCATGTGTTATTTTCCAAATTTTGTTGAAAATTTGATTCACATATTTTTGCAGTGTGTTGAACTTCTTTAAGTGGATTATACTAAGTTATTCATCTACTATTTTCTCAGTCTGCAATCCCTAGATCTGCATTATGTTTCATATCTAAACAGGGTTAGTTTCTTTTAGAGTCACCATGATTTTCTGATCCTTTGTTATCCATGTATCCTTACTTTGATGTCTGTGCATTTGAATAGACAGCCACCTTTTACAGCTTTTACATGTACTCTTTGACAAAGATAGACCTTCACTATTTATTCTAGTCTGGGATTCTGAATGGGCCAGCTGGTAACAGCTCCAGGAAGTAAAAGTTTGCTTTTGGGCTCTCCAGGTAGCTAGAGTGTTGATTTTGCTCTGATTTTATATTGGGCTGCTGTTTGGGCTCCATTGTCAGGCAGGATCACTGATTGAGCTCTGCATTTAGACAGAACTGCTGGCTGGGCACTGCAATCACCTCTGATTGGGCCAAGTCACAGATTATATTTTCTGGCCAGATGTTTTGTTTTCACCTTACCCCAGTGGCCTACCTATGCCATTATTCCCTGTGTTCCCCACAAAACGAGACTGAATTGAGCTTACTTGGGTCACAGAATGTTAAGGAAGCTGGATGTTTAGCCTCCTATTTGAAATCTGCATTTTGACAGGGTATCAGACTGGTCCCCAAGCTTAGGCAGAGTTGCTGCTTGGGTTAGATAAGACCAACTGCTATGTCGATATGCTCAGTAGAAATGCACTGTTTAGATTTGTCTCCCTACATAAGCAGGCACTTGCATTGGGCTTTGAGGTTAAACACAGTACTGTTAAAACTCCTGCATGTGGCACAACTAGACCCTAAACTTTGTCAGAATGCACTGTGGTGGTCATCCCCCTTTTCAGAAATGGTTTTGCAATAAACTTTGGTTGAGCTGATCTATTGAAAGTACTGGATATGGCAGAAGTAATCCCTGTACCTTGTTGAAATAATTTGGTGGTTATCTTTCCTCCTGGCTGGAGCTTTGTTAAAGACTTTGAGCATGGATGGCTTAAACTCTCCAGCATGGCAGAACTAGCTCCTGATCTTTGCCAACATGCACTGTGGTGAACATTCTCTCCCAAGCAAAGACCTTGAGGTAGCATCTGAGATTGGGGATTAAGGCTTGCTGTCTAATGACCAGCTTGGCTTTGTGAGTGGGCTATATGTTTGTCTAATACTTGTTATCAAACATCATCACTGGAAGATACACAGAGCTACTATCAAGACCTGCACACTGGTCACTGTGAACCCTGCTTCCTTGTTTTGTTTTCACCTTACCCCAGTGGCCCAGCTATGCCATGATTCCCTGTGTTCCACACAAAATGAGACTGAATTGTTCTTACTTGGGTCACAGAATGCTAAGGAAGCTGGTTGTTTGCCTCTGGTTTTCTTTTCCCACTGTAGAAACCATGAGCCCTGGGGATTTATCTCTATGTGGCATTAGGAGAGAGAGGGGCAATGCAGTCAATGAGTACCTTTCTGTTATCCTCTATTGTGATTTTATTCAGTTCTGTGATCCATGCAGTTATCTTAGGCATATTCTCAAGTTGTAGGACTTTTATAAAGGTGTTCTTGTCTGTGGTTAGTTGCTGGTTAAACTTTCTGTGGATGGTAGTGAAGCTCAGGACCTCCTATTCTGCCACCTTTCTGGTGTCATTCATAAATCTCTGTATATAGATAAATAATATTTATATCTATCATCTGTCTCTCTCTCTCTTTCTTTCTCTCTCTATCATCCATCTATCTGTCCTTTCTTCTATTTGTTCTGTATCTTTGTAGAACTAGTACAAGCTTTATAGATTAAGGAAGCAGGATCTAAATTCTTAGATTATATATGCCTCTTTCCCAACATATGGCCTTGGAAAATTTAATTTGCCTTTCCAAATTATCCTTTTGTAATCAAGAAGACAAGACCAATCTAAGTATCTTCTTGTAGGGTTTTGTTGAGAATTAAATAAGACAGTGTTTAGAAACTAATTATAACTTTTATCATTTTTACTGCTACATTTTCCAATTTTTCTCTTTAATTATATTGTGAGAATTACAAGTTTATAAACACAATTGTTGAGGTGCAGTTTGAAGCTAATACTTAATAGTCCTAATACTGGAGTGTTTGCGTATGTGCTACATCTGATCCCCACTGAGGATGAACAGTTCTGAATACAAAGATACTAATTGTGATTGAAAAGAAACATAAACTTATGAATGTGTCCTCCTTCTGCATAAAGAAAGTTAGAGCTGACTTATGTGCCTCACATGCATCTATAGAGACAAAAGATCACAGGTTAGAAACTGACAGGGAGCCACAGCACATAAGGTACTTTTCTCTCAGGCTTGGCCATGACAAGAGGGAGCTTCCAGATAAGGCTGTTAAGTAAAGGGTTAGAATAAGTGAATTATATGCTTGACGGGAAGCAGAAAGGAATACAGCAACTTTTCAGTAGAGACACAGTATTTCCCACATACAAATCCACTGAAAAGGCAAAATAGCTTAAGGCTATTTTATCACCAAAGCTATTTGTTTCTCCAGGATTTATTTGAACTGCAGAAGATATATAACTCTAAAGTTCATTAGAGAGTTTGGACTCAGAGGAAAGGAGAAAAAGTAACATTGTGTCAAGGTTACAGATAACACAGAGTTTATTTATAAAACATATTTAATATTATATGTGTCCTAACTTGGAGAAACTGTTGGCCAGAGCATGTACAGAATATTAATTGTAGTCTTTTAAAGCAACACCATATGATTAGTTTAAATATATTCTGAAGTATTGTCTCATTATAAAATATCTAAAAAACATATTTTTAGATATAAAAAAATAAAATGTTTAAATAATGATTTATTAACTGTATTAAAATATGATCCACAAGTGGCAAAATACAGATTAATCCAGTGATGGGTATCTTAAAAGTTTGAAGGGATATTGACGCTCTTAAATTCAATCTCATCCAGGGTCTCTTAGCAAGGGAGTCACTTGAAAGCTTGATAGAAATGCAAATTCACAGGCCTCTGACCAGACTTAGTGAATTAGAAACTCTGAGGGTGGTGCCCAGAAGTCTGCATTCTTAAGCATATTAGGTAATCTTTATACATGCTAAACTTCGGGTGCTAGTAATCTACTATTATATTTGAATTAAGGTTGCCAGAAAACAAAACAAAAAAATCACAAAACAATAACAAAATTTCAGAACAATAATTTTAGAACAATATTGTTTTAATAGAAGCATATCCCAGAAAGTACATGGGACATACTTACTTACAAAGCTCATTAGTTGTTTATCTGAAATTTAAATTTAACTGAGTGTCTTATGTTTTATGTGACAAACCCAAACTGAATGGAAAAAAATAGAGCTGATTTAGTCAACATAACCCCCTCATGTTAAACACAGAAATACTCAGATTTAACGAGTTACGATAAATGGCCATGTTCTATTATTAGCTTATTTTAAGAAATACTCTTTGTACCAAAAAAAATGTTAAGTCCTCGCTCAGGGGTTTTTTCCACTGCATTCCTAGATGTATTTTTTTTTTTTTTGAGTTGGAGTCTCGCTCTGTTGCCCAGACTATAGGGCAGTGGCACGCTCCCGGCCACCACCGCAGCCTCGACCTGGGCTCAGGCAATTCTTCTGCCTCAGTCTTCCAAGTAGCTGGAACTACAGGCGCACACTACCACACCCGTCTACTTTTTGATTTTTTGTAGAGATGAGGTCTCGCCAAGTTGCCCAGGCTAGTCTCGAATCCACGGACTCAGGCAATCCGCTCGCCTCAGCCCTCCAAAGTGCTGGAATAATAGACGTGAGCCACAGCATCCAGCTCTAGATGTATTCTAAACACAATGTGTTGTCTTTGCTTGAAATGCTATAAAATACAACAAAATACCATGGACTAGATGGTTCTAGAAGGTAGAATTCCAAGATCAAGGTGATAGAATGGTCAGTTCCTGGTGAGGACTCACTAACTCACTGGCAGAAGGCTCCCTTCTTGGTGTATATCACGTGGTAAAGAGGAGAGTGCAAAAGTCCTCTGCTGTCTCCCCAAAGGACTAATCCCCTCATGAGAGTCTAACCCTTGAGACATCATCTTCATATAGCTGCTTCCCCAAAACCTCCTTGTTAAATACCATCTGTCTGTGGCCAAGGGCTTCAATGTATGAATTGTGGGGGGCACAATTCAGTCTATAGCAAGTTTTATATTTATATCTTACAAATGAGAAAAGAATGGCAGTATTACCTTTAGATGGCTAGAAATTTCATGTAAAACAATGCATGCTAAAATACCCCAAAATATACAAAAATTTCTCGTATCAATTCTGGAATAATTTTTATTCGAATTGCTCACATTTATGAAATCCTAAGCTGTGCAAAAGTCACTGAAGTGACATAAGGCAGGGTATATATTGAGTCCAATTATATTGTACAGACCAAGGTGAACGGCAGCAAGCAAGTATTCGCTTTTTAACAGTTAATTAATTTTTAAGTAGTTTTAGATTCGCAAATAATGCAGAGTTCCCATGTATCTCTTCAATCCCGCCCTCAGTTTTTTCTATTATGTACCACATTTTTTTTTATCCAGTCCAGTTTCGATGGGCAACATGGTAGGTTCCATGTTTTTGCTGTTGTGAATAGAGCTGCAACAAACATACGTGTGCAGGTATCTTTATGTAGAATGATTTGAGTTCCTCTACGTATATTCCCTATAGGGGAATTGCTGGGTCATATGGAAGGTCAATTTCTAGTTGTTTCAGAAACCTCCACACTGCCTTCCAAAGAGGTTGCACTAGTTTGCATTCCCACCAGCAGTGTAGAAGCGTTCCTTTTTCTCCGCATACTCACCAGCATCTGTTGTTGTTTGTTTTATTAATGATGGCCATTCTTACTGGGGTTAGGTGGGATCTCCATGTGGTTTTGATTTGCATTTCTGTGATGACGAGTGAGGCTGAGCACTTTTTCATGTGTCTGTTGGCTGCCCGTATATCTTCTTCTGAGAAGTGTCTATTCATATCTTTGGCCCACATTTTAAAGGGGCTGTTTGTTTTTTTTCCCCCTTTCGGCTTGTTTGAGTTCTTTGTAGATCTAGGCCTTTGTCAGATACACAGTTGGCAAATATTTTTTTCCATTCTGTGGGGTGTCTCCCTGTTCTCTTGATGGTTTCTTTTGCTTTGCAGAGGCTCGTTAGTTTCATGAGGTCCCACCTGCCTATCTTATTTCCTAAGGCATGGACATGTAGGGTTCTGAATAAGAACTGGTTGCCAGTTCCAACTTCCATAGGGTGTCTCCTGCATTTTCTAAGATTCTTAAAGTTTGAGGATTTACGTTTAGGTCTTTGATCCATTTAGAGTTAATTTTTGTGTATGGTGATAGGTAGGGATCCTGTTTCATTCTTCTGCATGTGATCTTCCAGTTTTCCCAGTACCATTTACTGAATAGGTTATCTTCTCCCCAGTGGTTGTTGGTTTTTTTCTATTATTTACAAAATTTCTTAGTATGCTACATTTGCTACAGTTGATAAGCCAATGCTGGTGCATTACTAATACTTATGGGCCACAGTTTACATTAATTAGGGTTCACTCTTTGCTTTCATTCAGTAGGTTTTGGCAAACATATGACAACATGTATCTAGCATTATAGTATCACACAGGATAATTTCACTGAGGATTCACTTCCAAACAAGATGTTTCTATTGGAGAGACTTCAGAAATCTAAAAGGCATTATTTGAACAATGGAAGAGAAACATTTTGAATTCTTATTCCTCCCAAAAGTAATTTATATCATAGCACATGTTTTATTGCATTGCTGCTTCTTCCTTTTTTCCAGTAAACCCAAGGCTATATTATATGGACTTTATTTATGATATTTTTTATCTCTCAAAAATCATTCTAAACATCACCAAGCAAAATTAAATAAAGCATAGAAAATAAGAATAATTACAAAGGATCCACAGAAAATCAGCACTATCTTCTGTGAGTATCTTGGTAGCACTAAATGGCATGGAGAAGAAATTTATGCTACCTTTCTAATAGCAAAGCAATCTTTTTTATTTGCTGTGTTCAAGCACTAGCATCTGGTTGGTTACATTTCAGCGAAATTTCATGTTGTTAATAGTCTGTTCAAAATAGCCACTTCAAAGGTTTCTTTCTGCAGCAGTGTTTGATATTGGTATTTGTTCTTAGTCCTTTGTGGGGTGCATTAATTGGATCATTTTACACTAATCGAAACTGTTTGCCAAACAGTTACTTCGGCAATTTGGAATGGAATTTCTATTTTTGTCTTGCATGCAGGCTCAGTCTGGAAGAGGTTAGATACAATAAAACTTATAGCTATCCATTTTCTTCTCACTCCTCAACATTTCAGCTTCATGGTTAATTGTGCTCAATTTGCATGTCTTTGTAGACAGTAGAAAATTTTTGAAGTATAACTTTTTTTTCATCTTTGTACCTTTCTAGTTTTGCTGACTAGAAAACTACATATTTCTGGGTCATTATATATATAATAGGTTTCATATATAGATATATAGTTTATTATTTTATTTTATGTCATACTTTTATTTTGTTTAATAGAAACATTTTTAAATAAAAATAAGTTACTTTATGAGATACTCATTTTTCAGACAGTGAATTCTAACAGATTTTATTTTTAGGAAAATTTTAACTGGGATTTAAACTTGCAAAAAGCATTCTGGTTAACTTACAATATGATACACAGCTAAATAATTCACAGATATTCAAGAAGGAATTTTAAATATGGCAAAATTTAAGAGTTTAAAAATATTTAGAGTTCCTTTTATGTTAGTAAATTGTAAAATTGAGTCAAAGATATTTTATATGAAGGGCAGATTTTAGTATTATTTTAAAGACTCTCTTGAATCACATTGTTTTACTCACTAGTATATAGTGAGTACTGTATTAATTTTACTTGGTAAGCCAGGATAACTTTTGACAAACTAAGAGAGAGATGATGTTGGTCTGTAGCAGTTGTATATGATAATCCCATTAATTTAGATCTATGCTTATGTTGAATACTCCTTGAGTCTTTTTCTTGTGCTCTAATTCCTTCTGTCTGGATAATTGTATCAATGTAGATTGGTTAAAATAACAAGCATTTTCTTAAATAACCCAGCAGTTTGGTTGGTAGGGTCTACTCAGCTGTCTTCTCTCTGGGAGCACAGACACTCTATACTTTATAGCATTATCAGTCTATTCCAGAATTTGGACCATTATGGTGACACTCACTTCATTTTTCACCATTCTTGGCTTTATGTTTTCAATCTAGAATGCATTTTGCACTTCAAATTTAATTTTTTTAATTTTAAATATGCATCATTCCTCAATCACTTTTAGGGACAAAATGAATCAGTCTCTTCTTTCCTCTAGGACAGCATTTCTCAAGTGTATTCAATAGAAAGCTAATCCCAAGGTCAAATATACCGTATGTATTTTTGTACCACTTGTCCACATTAAAATTAGTAACCATTTTGATGAAAATATAAAAAAGGAATTGTAATTAGTACCTAATTGAGCACATTAGTTTCCAGCATCCCTCCCGCCCATACTTTTAAAGAGACCTATTAACATCATCGAGGATTCACCGGAACACGCTACTCTAAACATCGCCAGAGTGAACCGGAAAGAATGCAGGCTGCTGCTTTCTGCATAGATGTTGATGTTTCATAAGTCATCAAACTATTCAACGATATTGAAACATTGTTTTACTGTTTCTATGATCCTCTATAAAACCAAAGTGTGTCTATGTGCAGTATGGGCTCTTAATTTTTTTTTTTTTTAATTATGAAGTTGTGGGGTACAGTTAAGGGTTAGGGATACAATTGTGTTTCATTCAGGCACCCTGTTGATATGGGGTGTTTCCCCGTTCCCAGACAGATATTTGCTACTGTTAATCCCATCTCCCTCCCCGACCATAGTTTCCCAGTACTGTCAGTCATTTTCGTATAGTATTGCATTGGACGTTTAAGGTCCATTATATGAGTGAGAACATGTGATACTCGGATCTTTGTTTCTGTGAGAGGTCACTCAGTATTATAGACTCTAGCTCCGGCTCTTAATTTAAAAATATATTGAATGACTGCCAAGGGATGAATGTAGGGTCTTTGAGACAACCCCTTCCACACCCTGAAACTTACATAGATACTTAATATATTGCTTTCAATCAAAATAAAAGTGCTCTTCCTAAAGCCCTTAATTTTCAAAAGGCAGCGCAATATGAAACAAAACACACTAAAAACGTAAGAGCAAAATTATTATTTGAAACTATTGACACAAAGATTTCCATGAGAAAAGGTGAAAATGCCCAATTTAAGAGAATGTGTGAACTTCTTGGTAGCACTCCACTCAGAAATATTAAGCAAAGCTGGAGAACTAGTGGAAGAAATGATGAATCTAAAATCCAACATTGCAATTAGATAGTGTTATGATCATGAGACAGTTACTTGACATGTCTAAATTTCAACTGTAGGATGAAGATACAAGTACAAACCAAATCAAGAGTTAATTTGGATGTTAGAAAAAATACTAATCTAAAAGTCTTAACACAATTCATGGCATACGGTAAATATGCACGTCAGTAGTTATGATAAAAATCTATTTTGGCCACATGTGAACATTATATATATAATATAAAGGGCACAGGTGCTCAAGACTATTCCTGGAAAAATGACAAAAATGTCGGAAGAGGAGACCACACCTCTCAAATTTCTGAAAGACTTTTTTGTACATTTGCTTTTTGTTGTTGGACTCTTGGGTACATTGCTATGAGAAGTGATAATTCACTAGTAACAAAATGGTTATGCCACACCTAATTTAAGATAATTCATAAGAAGATGGAATATACACAGCAGCATCTCTTCAGAAGCAAGGCAGCCTAAACCCAGGGTGATGTCTGAGGTATTTATTCAAACGAGAAAGTTGTCAAGGAATGCACCAGGAATCAGCTGTTGCTTACATTTTCAATCTCTAACTAAGAAGTGTGGGAGTCAGTTAGGGCCTCAAAGTAGTTTGTAATTCATGGCTTCAAAACAGAAATAAAAAGTTATGGGTTCACATAATTAAAGCATTTTCTACGTTTAAAAGAAGACGAGACGGCTTGAGACACATTACTTTCCACTGTCTTTTGCCAGAGAGTACAAGGGGCTGCCAAATGATTGAAAATAGAAAATGTAAGCACAAAGAATACTGCATTCATAAAACATACAAGTATGAAAATTATGAGACGACAGATACAAAAGTGAGAAAAAATAAATGCTAAATATTTAAACTATCTTATAATTATAAGTGTGTAGCAGTATTTCAATTTTTAATCACTTCAAATCCAGGGTGACATAGCCAAAGGGGATCAAAACTCCATGTTGGTAACTGAGGTGTGTGAGAGAGAAAGAAGCAATAATCGTAGTAACAGACTAAGCCATCCTTGGGACGAAACACTGAACAGTGAAATAGATCCAGATTCTGGTACATTAAAAAAATCAAAGGACTGGCTATAGGAAGGAAAAAAGAAAAATGATTCCAGCCATTGCAGTTCTGGATGGGACAGAGATGTTACTACGTGGTGCTAATCTTTCTTAAATTTTTCTTAAATTTCTCTTTCAATGGGAAAATAAACATATCTGTATCCTGATCTTGCTATATTCAACATTTTACCATTAAAAGGATACAAAGCACACTCATAAAGTTTCAATTATGTTATTTAAGTAGGAGAGGAAATACAATTATATTAGTATTAATTATGGCAAATTGGAAACAATGGTCAAAATTAACAAAACTATACTTCACAAAGGTAAATAACATATTCACGACATGGGGAGAGAGAAAAGTTACTTGCACATTTACAACAGGTATTTGGAAAGGGTGCATCAAACTTTTAATTAATCATAAATTTGTATATGATAATGTGAAATATAATTACTAAATAAGAGACTTTTTATCTACATTGGTAGTTATACATAGAGTGAGAGAAGTGATAGATCTGCCTTTGTAAAATGTTGTTAAACCTTATTTGAAGAACCATGCTAAGTTTTAAGTAGCACATAAGAAATTCAAATGGGTTTACCCAAAAACAATGGTGGTGATGCAACTCAAAATTTTACCTTATTAATAAAAAATATAACAAATGTAATATTTGGAGAGAGAAATGTACTACAGAAATATTCAAATGTTAAAGGATATCAAATGAAATGGTTACAGTTGTTTTTGTTTTTAACAAGAGTAAGAAATAGCAACAGTAAACAGAAGATAAATAAACTTTAACTTAACGGCAAAAATATCTCTCTAATGCAAATGTGTAAATGGAGAATGTATTACTTAGAAAGATACTCAGGTGTCGTTTAAAAAAAAAAAAACTTTCTGCTGTTAAATGGAGAAGAGAGAGGGGTATTAGGAAAACATTATCTGGATTTTCTTTTCTAGTCCTAAAAGTCTACGATTCTGTGCTAACCTGATAAGGCAGACCAGAAGTGCTTATCAGAGGTACTTAAAAGAGGAAGTTCAAGGTGGGAGAAAGATGACCTAAAATGGCTTCACCCAAAACAACGACCTGTGTCTTAGAATATCAACAATGAATTAATAAAATTTCTGATAAGAAAACGTTGTCATAACAAATTAAACTTTTTAACAAGTTTGAAGAAGATGTGATAAGTAAAACACTCATTAGACTATATGAATGTCTAAATTCAGCAAATATGGGATTAAAAAATAACAATTATATCCAAAGGAATGGATTTCCTTGGCAATTTATTATTATTACTATTATTATTATTACTATTTTCCTAAGAAACTGATGATCTCTGATAATTTTGCAATTCTGGTATTTTAAGCGGCTCTGATCTGTTGCCAGTCTAGGTAAATGATTTCAAATAGTATTAATCAAGAAAGGTTTTTTCTCAGTAATGACATCGAGGACACGCTTGTCCACTACATGTTACAGTTGACCCAACAAAGCAACCAATTGAACATTTTGGCTTTTCACTTTTCAAGCAAATATTGAACATCATATTGGTAAAGTTTTAATCCCTTTGAATGAGTTTCCTTATCTCTAAGATTGCTGTTACCTATATGCCTTTTGGAAAGGTTTTAAGTAATAACAAAAAATATCTCCTATTGAACTCTTTTGGAACAAGGAAGCATATAGAAGATACTATTAATGACTTTTTTTTTTTTTTAACTAATCCTCATACTTCTTTGGGGAGTGTAAGAGGATTATATAGCCATGAGGTGAGCCAATGTAGCTTATGCAACCAAGGGAAGAGTTTCTTTTCTGATTAGGTTTACTATTTGCTAAAAGTTGTTTCCCTTGGGAATAATCCCACAACAGATTAAAACAAATTTTTTTTAGAACTTAAGCAAGTTAGTTCTCACCATAAACCTATGAAATAATGAATGAATCAATTATTTAACATATATATTATGAATATTGGTTAAAATATTATAGCAACCCACATGCCCCTTTTAATGTAATTTTAGTATACCTTTAATGTAATTTTAGTATACATTTAGGTATTTTCATTGTCTTTTGAAGAAAAATTTTCAGTTATGCATTTATGTCTTCACTATGTTTATTTAACATAAACAAGATATACAGTATTTCTAGATTTTGAGTCCAGAATAAAATGTGATACTTACCCTCAAGGTGCTGAACATTTATGGGGAGATAAATTTGAACTCTGAGATGTTTAAAATCAAGAAATTGATTACTTTTTTGGTGCCTTATCTATATGTACATAATTAAGTATTAAGAGTAAATATCATGTATTCAGCAGTAATTTGATTTCTAAATATATAAGATTTTTTAGATAAACTTACATAAAATAGAAATGATAATAGAATAATATTTTAACAAATAATAAACTTTATATTAGCCAATTGCTATACTGACATTAGTAAATAATACTGTGAGGTATCTCATTCAAATTCATAATGAGAAAATTGTTTTTTTTTAACAAATTTAAATGTCTTGGTCAACATTCACATGGGTAATAAAATATCAAACTCAGGATCTTTACATTTCAAATACAATGTTCCTTCCATCCCGATATCTAAGTCTATTGCTTTTTTTTCCCCTACGGATGACAGTCATGATACCTGTATATATGTTCTTGCAAGCAGGCATGTTGGGGAACCGGGCAATTGATTGGATACTATAAGTCACTACTATTTGTGAAAGTAAGGCAGTGGTATGGCTAGAGGCAGTGGTCACTACTGTATTTCTTCAGGTAATTTTTGGTCTCTTTTATTCTATTTTTTGATACATTTTTCTTCAAGTTTTTGTTTTTTACTGGGTAAACGCTGTGTAGTATTCTTTGTGTTTTCTATTATTTATTAACACAGTGCGAGGCATGTGGTATACACGCCTGCTAGTAGTTATCATACAAATCTGTTTTGCCAACATTTCACAATATAAATAGTCTGTGCTCCAAATAGGGCACAGGTGTCCAAGACTTTCCCTGAAAAGAAGGCAAAAATGTTGGAAGCCAAAGGAGTTGGGGTTGGCAAGCCTTCCTCGAAGAGGTTACCCTGAGCTTCATGGGAAAAGAAATTGCTTGGATTGCTTCACCTTTCATACACTGCCTCCCTTTGATCTGTGGTGTTACAATCTGTGTCACATAAAATATGCAACTAATCTTAAACATGTATTAAAAGTCAGTATTCCCGTAATTGAATTTTTTTCTAGGATCTTCAAAACAGATGATATAAACCCGTAACTATAAACTGATTGCAATATGTGACAAGCATTCTTACATTGCTAACTTTTGCTGTCTGAATTGTTTTGTAATTTTCTTTTTCCAAGTAATTCTAAAAATATATCCCTGTATATCCTAACATCATCTTATGATCGATATTCAGAAAACTTAACTTTTTACTTCAGCATATCTGACCTCCCACTGTCAGAATAATTTTCAATTATCACATTTCAGGAACATACATGTTATCAAGATGGTCTTTGGAGAAAGTATAAAGTTCTTAGCCAGTCTTCCAAGGTTCTTAACAATCCGGACCAATATTATTGCAGTGCTTTTCACAATATGTAGTCCAATAGGACAAAGAAGATCAGCTTCTGTTGAATAACTACAATTACAAAGCACTGTCTTAAGAACATTATTTGTTTTAATTAACTTGATATCCTCAATGCCACAGGTAAGTTTAAGAATACATACTAGAAAATAAATTAAGGAATTCTTTTTCTTTAACTTGTCTTTTCTCTTTCAATGAGTACCTGGCCTTCCTCTTTCCACAACTTGGCTTGTGGCCAGGATGTTTCACAAATCTTCATTCAAATTGTAGCTTTACTTTAAAGTTCAATTGATATCCCCTTTACAAGAAGTTAATAATTCAAAAAAAAGAACCAATTTATTATCTAAAAGTACTTTTCCCTTAGAATCAAGACTTTATAAAATATAAAAAAGATGATGGCAGGCAGATTTTTCCTTTTTTTTTAATTATTACATTCTCAAACCTGGCATGTACCTACTACAGGAAGAATTAGTAATACACATGCATTGGTGAATAAATTATAGCTTGTATATTATTCCAGAACTTTTATGTGTTAATAATCTTTTCAAAATACATATTGTATTTTTAGTATTATCTACATATTAATAGAAGTAGATCTTTAGCAAATGCTAGGGAAAACTTAAGCAAGTGTTTTTAATTTTGTTTCTGTTTCTATTTTGTTTTGATTTTCCTAGAAATGGACAATGCCTTCTGGCTTGGAACTTAGAGGAAGGATCACTTAAGGCAACTTCCATTCCTTTATCATTCTGGAAAGAATTGGTGAGAACTGAAATTTTATATCAGAATCTCTTAATATTGAGTGTGTGTAAAATGAAAAATTGCTTCTGTGATGGATATGCTTAGGCCAACAACTAGGTGCATGTAAGGTTTACATATTCCATATATGTGCTTCATGCAAGCACATAATAAAACCTGGGTTAAAGATTTCTCAGAAGAAAGATGTTAAATAAGCATCTGAACAGCCTGGATCTTCATGAAAACATTTTTTGAAATTATCATATAATTGTCCAATCAAAATTCTGTACAAATTAGGTCTATTTTTGTTTAGTTTAACTATACCTAATATTTATCTCTGTTTTCTATTATTTCAAATTTTCTTATGAGTTTAATTTTATTAAAAATCACAGAGTCAGCCGGGCAAGGTGACTCAAGTCTATAATCCCAGCACTTTGGGAGGCCAAGGCGAGAGGGTTGTCTGATCTCAAGAGTTCAAGACCAGCCCGGGCAAACTGGTGAGACCTTGTCTCTACAATAAATCATACAAATTAGTCAGCCAGATGTTAAAGGCCTGTAGTTCCAGCTACTTGGAAGGTTGAGGCAGAAGGATTGCCTGAGCCCAGCGGGTCGAGGCTGTGGTGGCGGTGAGCGTACCACTGCACTCCAGCTTGGGCAACAGAGTGAGACTTTGACTCAAAACAAGCAAACAAGCAAACAAACAAACAAAAACAGGATTTTTTAAAAAATTTCCAAACACAAGGAGAGTGTACAATTGTCTAAGAATCAGGATGTTAGGAAACTCAAGAGAATTATATTAAGTTTGTACAGCAGACTGATAAAGACTACAAGTTTTGAATTCATGTCAAGCAGCTTTTAGTTGTCACTTCACAATATAATCATGGACAAGTTAGTTAACTTCTCCGAATATCAATTTTGGTACAACTCTTTAAGAATGCCATTTTTTAAAAATAAAAAAAGCTAAATATAGAAATTAAAAGCCTGTCACAGAAATTAAAAGAGGAAACTAATTTAAAACAGTGACCAGAACCAAATTAATATCCATTAATTGTAGATACTGTTGATGTTTGCTATAATACACTGTGGATAAAAGATTTTATTGTTAACCAATTTAAGGTCATTCCATTATTTTCAATTCTACATAATTCTTTCTATCCCTTTAGAATACTTAATAATCACTGATACAAAGTCAAAATTCTTCTCCATCATTTATATTTCTGTTTGCAAATTATTTTGAATGTTACTATTACATTGACATCCACAACATAGTCGAAGCTTAGATGTCTTAAGTGTGACATTATTATATTTTTAAGTTTCTATTAGTTCTTCAGGAAAACATATATTGGGTGATAAAAAACAGTGGAAAAATAAGATTCTATATTTTAAAAATTGGTTTTGCACAATCATTTTAGAGATGTATTAAGTGAGATACATACTGAGTGACACAATGTAATTAGTGGGGAAATAAGATTCTATATTTTGATACTGATTTTCCTAAAATTCTTTAGATATATTAGTTTCATAAAATAATATTCAACACTAGTAAAGGCATGCAGGCATGTTTTAAAAATCTGTGAAAAATATTCAATTTTGTGAGATTTAGTGTTCTCAAAATTTAAAATACACAGATGGTCAAAGTACACATGATCTTTGGGAAGTCTTGCTCTCTAATGCCTCTGGGTGTGCTGTACTTTGTTTGGCAAAATGGTATCAAGTCTGTTAGAACAGCTTGGCCAGTTTTGACAGAATTCCTTCTTAAATTAAAGACAGAAAGATGCAGCTTGCAGTTTAATGGGGAAAACTTGAGTTCTATCACCAACTCTCAATGAACAAGTTATTTCTCACTGCATAATTTGCACTCACTGTTTAGTTAAAATAATGCAGTTCTTTTCAGTGATTCACTTAACACCTCAACCATTTTATTTAACTGTTAAAATTAATTGTATCATATACATATATAAAAACAATGTAACTAAATTTAATATTTTTCATCAGACAGATTCGACATGAGAGAAAAGCAAACTTGGATTTTGTTTCTGCCACCTACCTGTATGACTGTATAATATTTGAAAACAGGTTTTCAGTTAAATTCACCATATTAAGATAGTCTGGTCATTATTCCATAACGCAAATGAAAAATACTTATCAGAATGCTTAGCAATTGCTTAACAAATTAAGCCTACATTTGTACAAGTTGTTGTTTCTTCCTTTGTCATTATAGAAGGTGAAATTTGAGAAAGAGTTCTATTTATCATATTTAGTACATAGTAAAGTGATGATCATCAGTGATTTGCACCGACAAAAATTGCTGTTAAATGAAACTGATGCTTAATAATATCTGTTGTATGAACACCCCATGTTAGGCATTGTGAACGATTGCATCATTAATATGGCTACCATTTTATTTATAGGAATCCACAAGCTCGAAGAATAAATATCTTGTTTAATTTTTATACTTGTAGAAAATAAGCAACTCAACATTTTGACCTAGGCCTGTCTGTGTCTCAAGTCTCTGCTCACAGGCTTAAAACAGTTTGCTTCTGACTTTTCATATTAGCATTTAATTGTATTCAGAAGGCAACAGAAAGTAAAGAAAAAAAATAAATAGCAATAAAATAAAATTGAGGATGAGGAGAAAAAAGAGAGAGACAATTAGAGAGAGACACAGAGAAAAGAAGCAGAGCACAGACAGTTGGAAATGCTGGATTAGCATAGAGCTGTGATTATTATCGCAGTCTCCTGAATAATCTCTCCTAATCCTATTGAAGAAAACCCAAGAGTAAGAATCAAAATACATTCAGGAAGAACCAGTGTCCCTCAGAGAACTTCAGTCAAGTCCAAAGACATGTTGCCCTGGAGAGAAGAGGACAAATGAAGAAAGCAGATTGGCAGCAGCAATTAGAAAGAAAATGGCGACTCCGCTGGCAACCTTCACCTCCTTCACAGTTTGTTTGGTTTTTTTTTTTTTTTCATTGTTCCTAAGGTTGGCCCTCCTCAAAATACCACTTAAGATGTCGCTTAGCATAAAAGGAAAAGGTTGCTTTTTTTTCAGACAGAGAATGTTGGTTAACCAACCTGGAAGTCACATGATTGTGTATGGTCCTAGAAATGATATTTTGATTTGAAGATACTTCTTTTCTTTCCCCAGTGGTTTCACTAACAATTTTATTCAAACATCTCATATTAGACTTGTAGATAAGGTGAAGAAATACCAAAATTCTATTGCCAGAAAAAGAAACTTTATATATCGCTTTTTTAATAAAAGGGAGATTGCAACAGGATTAAACTGAATTGAAAGCTGATAATGTGAGTAGGATGGTCCTAGCGAGAAAGGAAATAGATAAAAGAAAGACCACGTACATATTAGGACTTTCAGACAGGTAATCCTATCACTACACTAAAGAACATGCTTGTTTGAACTCATGTGTGTGTGTATGTGTGTGTGTGTGTGTGTGTGTGTGTGTGTGTGTGTGTGTATTTTCTAACAAAATTCATACCACTGAAATTTCTGTAGTGGTTGAAAGTTTTCTCATGTAAAACCTATTACTTTTGTCAACGGAAAGAGGCTCTTGTAGGAACATTTATTTACTTTTTCAAATCCCAACATGGTGAGGGATGTCCTGAAGGACTCATTCTCCCTCACAGTGCAAACAGAACACAGAAGGACTAATGTAGTAATGAATGGAGCAAAAACAATGTTACTGTGCAATTGAGAACAGTTATTAATTTGCTTCAGTTGGATGCATATGCCAGAAAGATCTATTTATGCAAGCCATTCAAGGAGAGAGAGAAAGGAATCGCTCAGCCTGAGGGAGCATAGCAGCAAAACATTTCTTAAACAAGATATGTTCTCAAGCACAACACAATGTCACTTTCACAGGCTGATATTCAGAAAGAAAAAAATAAAAGAAAATTGCAAAAAATTTTTCCAAATATCTTAAAATGAAAGAATAGGAATGAAAGTCTGTCTTCCCAACTTGTTTCTCCTTTGCCTAGGGATAAGTGCTTGGATATATGTATTGCTTCTACATAGGGTGGCATTCTTATACTTGTGGGCCAAGATTCATGTATACCATTGGGCTTTTAAGTAGTGAATAATTAAAATATGCATTGCCATTTTTTGACATATGAATACCTATTTAAATCTCACAGCATTACCGATTTTGAATTATCTAGACAAGAATCATCCCTGATTAAGGAGTTATCCTACTCAAGACCTGTTTTATTTCAATCTAATTTGAGTGTAGGGAAATATTTTCTATGCCATCTACTGTTTTCATGTAGAGTTATATGTTTAGTATAATTTGTTGGAAAAGTACTACACTTCTACAGTAATTGAATAATGAATCATACCTAAATCTGTATCTAAATCATGCCAATTTTTTACAGCCTCTCATACTGGTTTGACTTTTTTGTCTTTTTTTTGTTGTAAGTATTCACGGTGAATTTTAGACAAAATTCTCAAGAAATTACAGTATTCTTCTGTATCAGTCATGTTTTTATTTACATCCATATTGGTTAACTCTACATAACACACCACTAAAGATCTTCCCTTCCAAGTTGACATCATGGTGGTGTTTCCAATAAAAATTAAAAATTGCATAAAGTTTACAAAATATTCTCTAGAGAAGTGTGTGTTGTGTTATGCATTACTTAGCATGCTCAATTATTCCATATTAGCTTCCATAAAATTAATAGGCATGAAAATCCTGTTACAATAAAATCTGTAAGAGAAAATCTGCCATTAGGTGTTAGGAGAATCTGATTACAATAATTGTCAAGTCTATTTTATTGGCATTAGAAAAACACAAAGGGTCATTTAAAATCAACTGAAAATCAAATTTTTTTGTAAAGTTCTAGGGCTAATAAAATGTTGAGATATTAATCAGGATTAATAATAACTTTCAATAATTTTTAAAAGCCACTAGGTCATTTTTAAACTTTGCTTTGAAATAATCAAGCTAGTTTGTACCTAAGCAAGTTTGTGTATTCTAGCTATAAGAACAGTGTCAGTATGTTTTTAATAAGATGCAATTTCTAAATTTTTCTATATGTGTCAAAACATAAATGATGTCAAACTCTTACATAAAGGACTAGATACATAATATAAATAATTTAAACTCAAACAAATGTTTTGCCCTGGGGAAGACAGCTTGCTTTGTGGCAAGCAGGAATATACAATAAAATTGGTCCAGGTAAGAATTCATCTCCTGGTGAACTGACCTTTCTGAGATGTGAGCCAAGTAAAACAATTTATAAACTGGAACTTGATTTAAATAAGTAAACAAACAAAAATGCTGATAAGTAACGGAAATTTGGCTAAAGTACATCTGGCTATATATCCAAAAAAAGGAAAATCATAATCTTGAATATTTGCACTTCCATGTTCATTGCAGCATTATTCACAATAACCAAAATAAGAAAACAACCTAAGAATATCTATGTCAGCATCTATTTATCTAATTATACATTGGAATAGTGTTCAATATTTTTTCAAAAAAACAGTTATTCTGCCATTTGTGACATTATGAATCAGCCTATAGGACAGTATGCTAACTAAAATAGGCCAAACATCAAAAGACGAGGATTGTATGACCTCACATATATGTAGAATCTAAAAACAAAAAAAAGTCAAACTTATAGTAACACAGTGGAATGACTTTGGAGATGGGATAGACATTGGTCAAAGGGTACAAACTTTCCATGACAGGAGTTTGGTAAAACTAATATACACCGTGGTGACTGTAGTTAACAGCGCATTGTAAAATTGACATTTACTAAGGGAGTGGATTTTGTGTTCTTCCTACACACACATAAAATCGTAACTATGTGAGGTGATGGATATGTTAATTAGCCACAGAATGCACCTCAAATATATAGTTTTAATTTTTCAAGAAAGCTAGAAGAAATACAAATTTTAAGAACTTTTAAAATTCTACAAGGACAACATGATCTAAGAAAATTAGAAAATATAATTTCCAAGGAGTGTGAAATGGGCAAAATGACGTGAAGAATAAAATCACAATGAAGAGTGCGATTGCACCTTGGGAGGATAATTAGCAGAAAAAGCCATCTTAAGGAAGAGCGATCAGTATGGTTACCCTCTAAAACCTGCATCTAATATCTATAACTTTCTTTTCTATAGTTAATAGTCACTCCCTCAGGCATAAGTGCTTCCTTCTGGACCAATTCACTAATAAATTCTCTGTGAGGCTTTTTGGTTTTTTTTTTTTTTTTTGAGGACATTCTCATGAAAAAGAAAGGAATAGGAAAGTTCTATTGGAAACCACATCATACTAGGAGCCAGAAAAAGAAAGGCTTGGGGAGTTGAGAGGGTGAACACAGAACACAGCAGAGACAAGAGGAGAGATAGTTGAATGATCTTCCCAGTTTGCTCCCAATTCTAGAAGGAAAATATAATGAGGAAACAAGAAATTCTATAATTGGATATAGTGAAGAAACTTTTCGAGCCTCTGTATTACCTGAAGCTGCATTGCCGTGCTTGGACTCAGAATTGAAAGTCTCCTTCAAGCCAGTAGCAAAGTAGGAAAGTCATTAAAGAGTTGATCATAAGGGGAGAATCAGTGTGTCTGAGATGGAGGCTTGGCTGATCACACCCCTGGTGCAGATATCAGGGGGATTATGTATACTGTTACAGGTAATGGAATTTGGCTGTATTTAAAAATCAAACATAAAACAATGCTGTAAAATTTGTCTTTGAGAAGGGTTTGAATCCTATGTTCCATGCTAAAATGACTCTATTGCTAAGGCCAAACAGAATATAAGATTCCAAAGTCATAAGTCACATTGATATTTGCCATATATATTTTTTTCAACAAAGCTATGTAAAATGCTCTGTGACACCCTCCAGTGCATTAACTCAGTGAGGGATTAAGAAATTTGTGAACATACAGAAAATCCCACGGGTTGAAATGCATGTTGGCGGCTGGTGTACTAATCTGATAAACACCTAAAAGTATTATAAAACCTAAAATAATTATTGAGATTTCTCTCGAAAAGTGAGATGGTAAGTTTCTGAAGAAATACTATTGTCTAATCCCACAAGGTCAGGTGAAGGCAAAACCAAGCTAAGTCAACTCTCTTTTTTTTACATTTAATTTTAATGTACTTTTTCTTTTATCTCTATTTTTTTTCCCCTCTGTGTGCTTCCTCCTTAGAGAAGGTCTTTGGTCAAGCCCTGAATTGTTAGTGCTAGCATTTTCATGAAGGTGTGAAGTACTTTGTTTTGTTCCCTCTGATCTCTGTGTCTTGTCTTGCATTAGGAAACTGCCCTATTTATTTGGAGTCAATAATGCAGCTCCTTGTTGTGGTGAGGACTACAATATTACCTTTGTGTGCTAATTAATTGAATATGGTAATAAGGGCATGAATACAAAGTCAAAGTAGGAGAAAATGAGAAATAAGGCAATTTGTCTACCGGTGCAGAAACAGTGAAAGCAAGTTTCACTGTACCTAAAACAACACTTTTTCAAAGCTATATTTTACATGATAGTTTTATGCTCAATTCTAAATAGAGATATCACATAAAGAATTCACTTCATTTTAATTTTCATTTAATTAAAAAATAATGGTATTACTTTAAGCCTAGGATATCAAGCTAAATTATGTAGCTACTTTTATTAACTCTTCTTCCAGATTACTGGTACAAATGCTTTGCTTGTTCTACCTTATATTTTATGTTTTAAATTTGCTTCCTGCACATATACTTCCGTATACTGTATAAATCAGTCTCTATAGTATGTACGACAGTAGAGAAACCTTCTGGGTTAACTCAAATAGGAATTAAAAGCAAAAAAAAAAAAGTTCTAATGCCTGCAGCACTAACAAAGTGTTGCAATGATTGCTCAATGACGTGAGCAGACAAATGCAATTTCCCAGAGAAAATTGATAACAATCAATAGTCAATCACGAAATATTTTGCTTTTATTTTCCACAATGTGGGACATTTTTCGCTTGGTAACTGAGAAAAAAAGTCTCCCTTTAATCTACTCAACCCGCAAAAATAAAATCAATGATTGTTTAACTAAAAATAAATTAATTAATACAATTTTTTAGCTTGATGTTTCACAATTTCACTCATATTTTAGGATTGTTTTTCATGCAATGTTGAAACACTTCTGTAACAGAGATAAACTATATCAAGAAAATGTACTTTATTAATTCCTTAGCACAAAGTAGATTTAGAAAGAAAGGAAGATTAGAATGTGATGGAGTTGGGGTTTACTGCAAGTGCAGCTAAAAAATAGCTATTGTAGCTGGGCTCGGTGGCGCAGCCTGTCCTCCTGCGCCTTTGGGAGGCTGGAGTGAGTGGATTGCCTGAACCCGCGGGTTCGAGACCTGCCTGGGTAGCGAGACCTCATCTCTACAATAAATCAAAAAATCAGCCAGGCATGGTAGCGCATGCCTGTAATTCCGGCTACTTGGAAGGCTGAGGCGGAAGGATCGCCGGAGCCCAGCAGGTCGAGGCTGCGGTGGCCGGGAGCAGCCACTGCACTCCAGTCTGGGCGACAGAGTGGGACTCCAACTCAAAAAAAAAATAACTATTGTTTTGAAAGGTGTGGTCACAGGAAGTACCTGCTCTCTCTTCCACAAGCTGTCATTTTGATTGCTGTCAAATACAGAAAGTTTCATCCAGTAGACAATAAACTAAGGAAGTATAGCATATCCTCTGGTCTTATTAAATGTAATAATAATAAGATATTATTGTTAATGAAATTGGTTGATTATTTTGCATGTCAGTTTGTTAGTTTGTATAATTTTAAAATCCTGTAAGTCAATATTATTTTACGAATATTATGCTGCTAAAAACATAAGAAGAAAAAATCTGAACAAATGTAGATTTAAATTTAGACTTCATTTCCTGATCATGCTTGATTAGATAAGAACGGGGAAAGCAGTTAAATATAGGAATATTTCTGTAAGAAATAAGGATGTTATGTGATTTGGAGTTCTCAAAGTACTAACTGTTGTATCATGATGAGTCCACCTATTTCTCTATCTCTATCCATTCCCTTTCCAATTTCACACACTTGATTTCATTCTCTACTTCTGTAATTACAGATGGTGTTGAAAAGAAGCCTTTGTGTAATTCAAGTAGCTACAAGTACTTTACTTGACACGACTCATTTTCTCTGTTTCCTAATTTATTACTCCCTCAAACTATTGGTCACCTCAGATTACCTTGCCTTTCTAAATTCATCTGTGGAGGTTTCCAGACTCACTATTAGCATTTAAAAACACATTTGCCAATCACTATGGCAAACCTTTCTGTTTTATAGCTGATAAAAGATCAAAGGTAACTCTTTCATTTTCTAACTCATATATGATCTCTGCTATTAAGAAGAAATAATCGGAGAATATTTTCTTTCTTTCTATATTTTTTACTTAGTCAGATAGGTCTAAACTGACTCTTCAGGAAGAATTCATAGAATATTAATATGTTAGAGCAAGGTTAGCCCACTGTGATCATTTGAGGCTTCTTCATCTAAGAAAATGATTCATAAAATGTAATATACATCTGAATCATCTGGGGAGAACTTGTTAAATATGCAGATTATGGAATCCACCTCCACATCCATTGATGCAGAACTTCAGGGGGAGATTTTTATGCCGATAAATATGGATCATATTCTGGCAAAGACATAGTGAGCTGAATGAACTAGCTAGCCCCTTAAAAACTGCAGATTGAAATTCCTTCTGTGTTCTTGCAACTCGTCTTAAAATTCACAGAGTGCAACAAAATTAGCCAGTTTTCTTTTCTATAAAAAGGGAACTAACATTTTTCAAAAGGCTAGAAATTGGAAGACCAGGATTCAAATGCAGATCTGTCTGGCTCCCAAATCTGTGCACTTTCCGCAACAATATGGACATCGATTCTGGTTTAAGAGTTTCCTGCATGAATATATGTATCACTTTGGTATCTTTTGTTGCACAATCATATAAAGAAAAAAACAGGAAATCTTGAGTTAAGACTTTGACTACATTTGAGATGCAGCTCTCACACAAACATGACTTTACCAAATGGGAAGTAATAGAAATGAAAATCTTACCTTTCTACCCTCCAAAAACCCCTATAGATGAGATTTATAATTCAATTTTTTTTTTACATTTCTCTGCCATCTAAGGAACTTTTTCCCATTTTCTTAATGTTTTACTTTTTAAAAACTTTTTTGTGTGTGTGGTTTGAGTCCTACATTAATTTCCCATGCCTTTATTGTTGATCTTCAATCTCTTATCTCTAGACATTCTGTCTCAAAAAATGAATAAAAACAAACAAATTTTAGTGAAAATATTGGAAACACCTTTAAAATTTTATTTTGAAATACTTTCATACTTCAGAAGAGTTGCAAAAGGAATATGAACGCTTCCCATATGTCCTTTGTCTGCATTTCACAAACATTAGCGTTTTGTTACTCCGTTTGCAAAGCGTCTTGTTACTCCATCTGTATTGCTTCTCACTGTCTCCATATGTGCTCTAGACCGATAAGTCACACATTACCTTACATCATCACAGTGCAACCATCAAAATCAGAAATTTGATATTTGTAGGATACCGTTATTTAATCTATAGAGCTCAATTTCTCGACTGTTCCACAGATGTCCTCCCATAAGCAAACTAATTTGCTAGGACTCAATCATGGATCACGTGTGAATTGGCTATCTTGTCTTTTTAGTTTCCCTCATTTGGAAAAATGCCTTATTTTTTCTGTCAGAAATAGGATGTTCTTCTTTCCAATGCTTTGGCCCAGTGTGTCAGGCAACCCACAGTACTAATAGAACACCCAGGGCACGTTGCTTTCTGAATTCTTCAGCTGCAGAGAAAGTGGGGTATCCACCATACACAGTGGAGACTCCAACCATCCATGGAGCTTTCCTGACCCTTGGGAGATTGGTTTGGAAGAACCCTTCACTTCTGTAGTTCTCTGCTGCCTGTCAGTTAAGTAATAAACCTGCTCTGCATGACCTGCGTGCACAGGTATTCTGTCCCACCTGACTCGGACAAGATGGTAAGAAACCCGATTCCCAGTGACTGTCTGCCAGGTCTCTCAACACAGAACATTCTTTTTCCTTTCGGCAGATACTATGTGGCAATATTGCTCCTGTGCATTATTCTTTGGACTAGGATGCACAGAGGATGAATACCTGAAACAATGTTAAACTATTCACCAATGCAATTGCCTGAAAAAGAAATTATTATATTATGAAATGATGAAGTAGTAACTCCCTCATTTCTTTTACATTCATTACTTGGAACTTCCTTATAAATCAACTTTCCTTTTCTCCCGCTTATCTCTCTAGCCGTATCTATCTTTATACCATCTATTCATTTATTATTTTTGTATGTACATCAATATTATTGCTTTTTTTTTTTTTTGAGTCGAAATCTCACTCTGTCACTCAGGCTGGAGTGCAGTGCCATGCTCATGGCCACCGCTGCCTTGACCTGCTAGGCTCTGGCGACTTTCAACCTTAACCTTTCAAGTTGCTGGAACCACAGGCATGCGCCACCACACCCAGCCAATTATTTGATTTATTGTAGAGGCAAGGTCTTGCCAAGTTGCCCAGACTGTTTTCAAACCCCAGGACTCAGGCAATCTCCACCTAGCAATGTACTGGGATGACAGACGTGAGCCACCACAACCAGCTATGAATTACTATTTTTTCACTGGGTTACAGCATATTTTAAATTACACACTGAAGTTACAGAAAAAGCAACTATGTTTTTTATTTATTGTATTTAGGATTTACATTTATTTATTACATTTAAGGGTTTTTTAAATATTTAGGTGACTGATGTCATGCATAATGATTTCTCCTGCGTGGTCTGATATTTGGCTTCAATCATTTTTTTTCTTTTGTCCCAAATTCTGTCTAGCTGTCCTAGTACCATTTATTAGTTTATCTTTCTCCTAGTTATTAAAGATTCACATTTAAGCTATTTCATGATATGATTGTTTAAAATTTGAAACACAAGGAGGCACCCATCAAAACTGGACTTAATATATAAAATATGGTGTACCTATTTTTTCATGTTTAAACTTCAGTCACCTTCAACATACTCTGTTTGATGCAATATACCTATTCAGATGCTTTTGCCACTGCCCCAAACAGTTTTTGAGCTCATCAATTTGGATGCTTTTTAGAACTTCTGCCTTACACCTTTTCCACATCGCAAAACTTTCCCTTTGAGGACTTGTTTCATCCAGTGAAAAAAGCAAAAAAGTCACCTGGGGCAAGATCAGTGAATAGGGAGAGTGGGGCATGGGGGTCATGTTGGTTTTGGTCAAAAACTGTTGAACACTCAGTGCAGTTTGGGTAGGTATGCTAAAAATTACCCATCATGAAACCGGCATATGTGTTGAAAGAATCTCCCGAAAACCTGTTTTTAAAATTGACTGAATCCAAATGCAAGAGGCCAGAGCTGCAAAAAATACTTCCTTTTTATTTTTGTCCCCCCATATATTCATGAGATCTGACTTATTATGTTATGTCTATCTTCTATTTTTAAAAATTTTATCTACTTAAATAGTATTATGGTGAGAGTCTTTGAATGTCTTTGTACTTTGTAGAGGTGAATACCATGATATTTGTTACAAGGATATTCATCCAAATTGTGAATTGCTGCTTTCAGCATTTTAAACAACAAAATTTCAGTTAGAGAAGAAGAAGTTTGAGATTCATTTTACCACATAGTGGCTATAGTTAATAAAAATGTATTGCGTACTTGATGACCACTAAGAGAGTAGATTTTAAGTGTTTTCACTATACACAGAAAATAATAATAATATAAGGTAATATATAATCAGTTTGATTAGTAGCAATTTAATGTTAGTGATTTGACAATGTATGCATATTTCAAAATATTGTCATAAACCATAAACATGCAATTTTTTGAAAATTAAAAAAATAAGAAATAAGTACTCTTTGTCATAAGTAATGCTTTTATTTGAATCTGATTTTTCCTGGTACAAGATAACTAACCCTGCACCTTGATGATTCTAATTTCTTGGGTATATCTTTTATGATATACCTCTACCTGCAGCCTTCTTTTAATCACTTTGACTTACATATGTGTCTTGGGATAAAGCAGGTAGCTGAATCTTCTTTTGTGAACCAAATGACAAATACTTTTCTTGTTAAGCAACTTGGCCTTTATTGAGATGCCGGATATGTTTGGTATCAGTTTTGTTTGATGATTCAATCATAGATGGTATATTTCCATGTTTCTTTGTCCCCAAGATGCATTTTCATTGTCTGTGGTCTTATCTTTTAGAAATATTTGCATTTACTTTTCTGTTTATCTTTGCACTCATATACTTACCATTTTAATAGACTTACTTCTGTATTTTCTTATTTAGTTTTCCACTTTTTGGTTGCTAGTGTCCTATGGTTTTGCTTGACTGCTATATTTTACCTCTTCAATAAACAATGAACTAATTCTACTTTTATATTTATTACTCCATTTTCTTGCCTGTCAACTTGCATGATTTGTGCTTTGTCAGAATATACCATACTTGCACATTACTTTTACATGTTAGTCCCAAATTTGTTTTAACCTTACACCAAAAATTAAAAATATTAAATGCTCACCACCAATTGCCCGAGACCAGCTCCAGGAGAGAGTCAGGGCCTGAATGGGGAGAATCAGGAACGGCGGAGAAGAACGACAGGAGTCACCTTCGTGGGTCGAGTTCAAGACTCTGCCAATTTTTATTCAATTCTCACATGCTTATATAGTTTTTTTACTGACCCCTGTACCCACAAAAATGCAACACATGTTACACATTAAATGCTTACATCATATTTTTTCTTCTTGTTTATGGGGAAGTTCACCTTTACAAGTTCCATTTTGTTGCTTCCTGCTACCGGTGGTGTTATTTACGTCTGGAGTAACAGACAAGAGCCGAACAACAGCTGCCAAAACTTATTAACTATGCCCTCTAGCCTCTAAGTTTTTTATTTTTGCTAATCTATCTCCTTTCTATAATACAACTTAGAGCACTATATTGGCTTATTCTTAAATTTTATATAATTCGTTTATCTTTACTTTTTATATTTACTATTCTCTATTTACTAAATTTCACCTTTATTCTACCTTATTAATCTTAACTATTTTACCTATTTTCTTATAACATGCTGTAATTCAAAAACCTAAATCTAATCTTATATATACTTTTACTTCTATCTATACTATTAATATGTATTTAATATATTTTTATACCTATTTCTAATTTTATTTACTTTATTCTTTTAATCTAATTATTCAAATCTTAAACTAATTTATTATCTTATTTCTATTCTTTCTTTAACTATTCTTTAATCCCTCTAAAATCTAAAATCATGTCTGTGGCTTGTTTTTCTCAAATGCCGTTCAAAAACATTCTCTTATGTCTCAAGGGGGAATATTTTGCTGTTTTTCCTACATTAAGTTTTTATACATAGTTTCACTGTTTTCTTAACATCCTCACACATCCTGATTAATGTGTTATTTGTTACAAGGGAAGTGTTATTTTAGGCCTATGCACACATTCCTTTAAGACTAAAGGGGCCCGTCAATAGGATCCATGGGGTTCTGCCTCCACCATGGCAGCTTTCTACTGGGGCTCTGCTCCCAGCCAGCGTTTTTCCCATATTCAGGTAACCTCCATTTTGCCTCATTAGGGGTTGCGGCTTCTGGCAATCAATCCTTTGTATTTTTGCTGTCAGGTAAAGATTTTCCTCTAGCATTAAGAAGGGCATAATGTTAAGACATTTCCTGAGTTCTTTTATATTTAACATAATTTTTCGGTAGCCTTGGTACTTAATGGACAGCTTGGATGGATATAAAATCTTTGGTTTCCCCTTAATTTTGTTAATTTTTTTTGAAAAAACTTTTATATTTTTTCCTGACTTTTCATGTAGTGTTTGAGAACTCTCATACCAGTATAATTATTTTGGAGTTTTAAAAAAATACCACTGCCTTTTGCCTGGGTATGTTATACTTTTTGTCTTAATTCTTGAAGTAAAATAATTTTACCAAAATGTGTCATAACTTTGATATCCTGTAACAGTGTCCAGCACCTTGTGGGTGCCCTCAATATGAAGATTTTCTAATTTTATTTAAAGAAAGGCTTTTAAGGTCATGATTTTAAAACTTAGTTCCATTTGATGCTTTTAAAAGTCTTTTTCAGAACTCATATTTTCTCAATTTATTTCAACTTTGCTTTCTTTCTCCTTTGACATTTTTTTCCTCTGACATATTTTCAATGCTGTTTGTCTCATTTTTATTGCCTCTGTTTTTTTTTTATTTTTTTTAATTTTTGCTTTCCTTTAATATTCCTCATTAAATTGGATTGTGGTTTACAACCCCTTAGCACTTTTTAAGTAAATTTTTGTTTCTTAGAAAATATTATTTCCCTCCATATCTTCTGTGATTTCAACAAAGTCTATTTTTATGTATGTATGTATTTATTTATTTATTGCTACTGGTGTTTGTAATTTTAGAACTTCTGAAGCATAGTTTTTAAATATCTCAAAATGTGTGATATGTATTTTATTTTATAATGTTTAATTGGAGTTTTATTTTGTTTTATAATTTTTAAGGGGAAATTGCTGTCATCAGGTAATGTGTTTTGATTCTTATTTTCTGTTTTCTTATAGCAATACTAAATGGATGTGTGTGTGTATGTGTGTGTGAAAGAGAGAGAGAGAGACAGAGAGAGACAGAAAGAGACAAAGAGAGAGACTGACTTGAGAGGACTTCTAGGTTCTTGGCTGAACGACACCTTGTTCTTCAGGTAGCAAAATACCATTTCTTCATTGTGTGCATATGTAACTTCTCTAGATGGAGAGGCTTTGTGTCTTCTGATTTTCTGATCCCTCTCCTTCTTACAAAGAAATATCTTCATATTTCTGTTTTTTCATTTTCAATCTAATTTCCAAAGATAGCCTCATCTTTTATGATTAAATTCTACCTTTATATGAGTGATGACTTCTGAAAATGCAACATCGAATCGTGCTTACCTTTAAGTCATTTCACTGTCCTCAGAGATCTTTTTGGTTTCTCTTTTAAGCAATTATTTTAGAGCAATCTAGCAAATGCTGCTGACTTCCCTAATCACTCTTCTGTTCATTTTTCATTCAAATTACTCTCATTTGAAGCTCACAACAAAGACTTGTCATGGAAATAAAGCAGGGAATTCACTAACAGTTACTTGTTTTATCTTTATTTGATATAATTTAGTTAGTTTTTATTATGGGTAATTTGAAATTTGGACATTTTCTATGCTGCGCTTATGATTTCCTCAAATATCAGTTCATTGAGAGGAATTGCCTTCTCTGGCATAAACTAGAACCTAAAATGCACTCTTTCTTGATTTCCAGTTTTGTTTTTTTTTTAATGTGGAGATAGATGTTCAAGATTCTTGACAATAATATGCAAATGTAGTGGAAAATAAAACTGAATTGTAATATTTACCTTCTCAAACTCTCATTCTTTTACCTACACTACATCTGTCAGAAAACTATCCAGCTTCCTGATCTCAGAGCTCTTTTCTAAGAACTCAGCTAGGTTTGCATAAAATCAATGTTCTCTTTTCACATTTACCTTTAAGGCAGCTATATGATATTTTTTGAACTAAATAATTACAGCATGCCTGATCAAACCCATTTTAAGAATAGACACAATCGACAATTGGTATGTAACTAGTAATATGTGTAAGTGTGAATTATATTAGATAGTAGCTTAACACCCGTAAATGTTCAGCTTTGTACTTCAGTTAGCAATCAAAAAAGGGTATTTTATTCATGGATAAATAGGGGGAAACATTTACATGCACAACAATTAAGAGTTATCCTATATTTTCTGAATTTAATTTAAAAACTACAATGCTGAATTATATAAAGATATGATGTTAAAAACAAAAAAATACAGGAAGTTCACTTGTAAATAAAAATTGCAGACTGACAAGATTCTTACCTTGACTTAAATTAAATTACCTAAAAGAAAATTTAAAAATAGAGCCCAAATTAACAAATTAAAATTGTAATAATGGAAGATATTAAAAATGTAGTTGAATATCAATCGAGGAAGAGTGTGATATACATTGATCAAAAAAGGAATCTGTCATTGACACATATTAAGCTACTGATACAGTAACTTTTACATTCATTTATGAAAATTATTTAAATTGCGCATTATTCTAAAGTTGGCTTGGCAGATGGGTGTGAGCTGATGCAACTTTGTGCGTCTCCAGATATTTTCAGATCCTTTTTAGGCGATACTGTATGAACACTTTACTTTCATTAGGGTTTAAAAGTTTAAAGAATGTTGATGGAATGTACAGTTTCCATAAAGGCTGAAAATGATTTTACTTCAAGAAATTGGAGCAATAATAAAATGCATGCTAACATTTTAATATAATTGAAAAAAGATAAAACAACCTCATGGGGAGAAAAACAACAGAAAAAAGAACAAAGAAGCCATTACCAAAAAAAAAAAAATTTAGATGTGTTTAATCATATGGGAAGCTGAGATTGAGATAGAAGATTAAGTCCAGTCACTCTAGTCAGCATATATCATTCTTCTATTTGATACCAGCTCACACTGCCCCATCCTCCACATACACACTCCATCTATATTATTTACTGAAATAGATTTTCATTTCACATTTTGAAATTAAGATATTGCATTATGAACCTCAATAACTAGATCACATTTTCTTAAACTTAGAAACCCTGATCCACTCCCTATTCACATATCCTGTTATCTTGAAGACCTAAATATACTACCCCAAGTTTTCTTAAAATGAGCATTTTTATTTTAATTGAAGCTGTAATTTAGAGATTATATAAAATGAGAAATCTTTGCTAATTATGCTGTCTATGACTAGAAGAGAATGTAAAACTCAATAATACACCTAAACAATGTAGAAATAGAAAAGTTAATTGACAGGCTGATGAACATAGGAAAACATCAGATTTATGCTTGAAATGAAAAGAATAATAATAAAGGCAAAGTACCAGACAGCATGAAAACTCAACACTAATGCTGTCAGTTACCGCAGCGTCTCCTTTGAGTAGTCATAGAACTTTCAAACTGGCTAGATATCTAAAGTTTGAAAGTGTAAGGATGTGTATTGAAGAGAATAGCTTGTCTCTGGTCCAAATATTTGAAGAGAAGAAAGAGTTTTATAATCTGAAGCATATTTTGCACTCTTAATTTGAAAAATTATTTAATAACAATGGCTTGGTTACAATTTTCCTATAAGATGTAATATGATATATGAATACAGGTGTGCTGCAACAGTGTCTTGCAATATCTGAATAATACTAGGCCAGGAAGTAGGCTGAGTCATTTTGTGAGACAAGAATTCCTTATTATTCATCTCTTAATGTCAATCAAGAACTTAAAAAGGCCTTTAGGACATCTTAATTTGCATACTCCCTTATTTATGTATTATCATCAATTTTTATTATTTTATCCAGTTTATCATAAGAACAAAGCCAAAGATGGTAACACTGCAAAACTCAGGTAATAAAAAGTCCAGAGTGAGCAAAAATCTATCCTCAAAAGAATGATATAAATTAATTTACATGAAAAATCATAGTGAGTGAAAAAAGAACTTAGTCTCTAGGTGAAATATAAATTGCGAAGTTTCTAAAGAGAAAAGGAAGAACAAGATCTGAATGAAAATTACAGTTAAAAATGATGCTCTAAAATTGAACCAGTGTGCTTTATACAAAAATAAATATTGAACAAGATTATTCTGTGAAGATGTCATCTGTTTAGAAGTCCTATTTTTTCCATTTTCAAATGTCAATTAAAATACTTTTAAAAAATGTAACAGAAGATTAAAAACAAACTTCATCAAAGCACCCAAAAGCTAAGCCATTAATCTATTAGAAATATTAATAATGAATATTTATCAATAAAAATAAAGTTGAATCTTCTTTTGCATTTGACACTGGCAAGTACTTTTGGAAATGATTCTCTCTTACTCCTGCCTTATATCTTTCTTGTTTACCTTATCTAGTCCCAGTACTCAGAATCTCATCATTCCTTGACCCCAGCAGACCGTTCAACCTTTTGGATATACCACTTTTTACTTCTGATTCTCCTCGGATCTCTGTATTGCTTTGTTTTTCTTCTCAGCTTGGAGTCTATTGTCTACCATGATAATTATTCTTTCAACTGTTTCATTTCTCCCTGCTCCATACTTTCTACTGAATTGGCAAAAAGACCTAACCTGATTAAATCTATTTTCCTCTTACTTTACATGTAGGGAAAAAAAACAACAACAAAAAAGCAAAACATAGATTCATGTTGATTTGTCTCACTACAAATTCATATTCATATAATTTCAAGTGGGCTAGAAGCCCAGAAGCCTGTGTATATTTCCTTAGTGCTTGGATTGTTTTATTCTCCTGTTTGAACCTAACATCTTTTCTATTCTCCTCTGACCACTGATATCTGTTCTTTCCTGCTTAATCTCAAGAATAAAGAGTAAATCTTTACCTTTATTCTTAATTGCCTGAAAGAGTGGAAACAGTCATGAAAGACTCTTTCTATATTCTCACAATGAAGCCTACAATCTGGATGCATCTGCTATCCATACACTTTATTTTTCTTCTGCTCAAGAAAAGAACCTCTCCTAACTGCAGCCTACTCTAGTCTTTTCCTTTTTGTCTGTGTCATCCTGCCCAACTTCCACACCGTGATGTCAGACCTATTTATTTATGCATTTATTTATTTATTTTTAGGTCAGACCTATGTAAACAACAATGCTCTCTGAGACTACTTTATCTTCCAAGATCTGTCATGGTCCCCTGCTAACCTTAACACTAAAGCTCTTCGAAAGGATGGCATTTTTCTCCCCAGTTTCTTCATTCTTATACTTTTATCAATCAATGCCCATCAGGCTTGCACGTTACCATTTTACAAAAAACGTTTTTTGCCCATATCAATAATGATCTTCACAAACAAATATCATTAGCAATTTTTTTTTCAATTTGTCAATAGTGTTCAATACTGTTGACGTCTTTCTTTTTTGAAACTTCTTCCTTAAAAAAAAATTCAATAGCTTTGGCATACACGTGGTTTTTGGTTATCTGACTGCTTTGTGCAGTTGTGAAGAAGTCTGGGCTTTTGAGTGCATTTGTCACCTTCATTAGTGCATATTGTCCCAGTAGGTGACTGTTTATCCTTCCCCTCCTTTCCACCTCCCTCCTTCTGAGTTGCCAATGTCTGTTACACCATTCTATATACCTTTCAGAAAGGGTATTGTGGGGTTCTCCCTCATATATGTGTATCCTCTGACTCAATGTACACTCTCTTAAATATACACCCAAGAGAAATGAGTTCACCCAAAGACGTGTAAAAAAAAAATGGTTTATTGTACCACTAATTGGACTTGTTAAAATCTAGAAACAAATCAATTCTACATCAACAGTTGCATGATCAAATGCCTTGTGGTATATTCAAAGAAATTAGATACTACACGACAACTAGAATAAACAACACGCAAATCTAACCTCAGCATCTATGCATATCATAGACATAATGGTGCCTGATTTTAAAATGCTAGAAAAAAATAACAAATTATATATATATATATAAATATATATATATATATTCTGATAAAGGTCAAAATGATTATATACAGACATAGATATAGATATATAACTTTCTTAATCATCAAAAATAATCTATAACAACCTGAATAATTGTTATGCACAGGGGAATAATGACTGAAGGTGTGGATAGAGACTATTTTTGGATGCTTCTATGAGCTGAGTTAACCAGGGTGTTAGTTTTGAGAAGAGTCAAAGAAATATACACTTATTAGTTGTACAATTTCTAAATGTGTATTTTACTTCACTCTTCAATAAAAAGGTTTCTAAGACACACTAGCATGCTTCACACATCAAAAAGAAAATGAATCCAGTTTACATCACCGGTTTTCTTAGAAAGGCAGTCTAATAGTCACACTAAGACTATATTCTTTTGGACTTTATTTCCCAAAACATTTGAGGGAAAATTAGGAACATGCCACAAAAGTGTTTCATAGCATAATATTTGCGAACATGCTAAGTTAAAGTTACATTTGCTTATAGTCCATAATTTTTTTTAAAATAACAACTTAATAGTTAATATTAATTTAGATCATAAATAGGCAATGTATGCATTTATGGAAAATATTTTTTAGAAAATACCAGAAATATATACTATAAACTGCTGTTCCAAAGTCTCTTTCTCTTATCTGGTCTTAATAGCTTATATAAGTATAAACACTACAAATTCCATTCATAATTGAATCTATTATATCATTCACCAAAGACAATTATATATTTTGTTATTGGAATTTTATTATTATCGGTAATGTTGAGGAACTAAAGTAACCTATTGTGGATCCTGTTTGCATTAACACAGGAATTCCTGTGTTAAAGAAATCACAGAGCGTTAAAAAGCCAAGATCAGAAAACAGAAACCCAGGTGTTTTCCCAATATTAATTATTAGAAAGTAGATGATGTGGGCTGGATGCAGTGACTCATGCCTGTAATCCCAGCACTTTGGGAGGCAGAGGCAAGAAGATTGCCTGAGCCTATGGATTCGAGACCAACCTGGGCAATTTGGCAAGACGTCATCTCTACAATAAATCAAAAATTAGGCAGGTATGGAGGCATGCGCCCTTAGTTCTAGCTATTTGGAAGGCTGAGGCGGGAGGATCACCTGAGCCCAGCAGGTCGAACCTGCCATGGCCATAAGCGTGCCACTACATCTGGCCTGGGTGACAGAGTAAGACTCTGACTCAAAAAAAAAAAAAAAATAGCTTAGTGGGGCACACCTGTAGCCCCAGGTACTCAGGAGATTGAGGTGGAAGGATGACTTGAACCTAGGAAGCTGACGCTGGGGTAAGCCATGGTCGTGCACTGCACTCCAGTGTGGGTGACAAAATGAGACCCTGACTTTAAAAAAAAATGAAAACCTCAAAACAGATCATATTATTTTAAATGGAAAAATCATACTCCATGGTTAGTCCCTGGGAATTTTGCTTCAGTGTTAAATGTTAATTAGGCCTAATATGGTATGTGTGTTGTGGGGGAGGGGATTGTTGCTGGTTTTTTTGTTTGTTTTGTTTTTTTTTGTGACAGGGTCTCACTATGTTGCCCAGACTGGAGTACAGTGGTGTGATCATGGCTTGAGTACTTGACTGATGCCTCAGTCTCTCTAGTGACTGGAATTAAGGCACATCCCACCACATCAGGCTATTTTTTTTTTTTAATTTTTAGAGATAGGGTCTCACTGTGTCACTCAGGCTGATCTTGAACTCCTGGCCTCAAGCTCAAGCAATGTCTCCCCCCACCCACCCCGTGTCTCACACACACATACACACACACACACACACACACACACACACACACACACACACACACACACTCACTCTCATTCCTACACTGTCTCAGTCTCCTAAATGCTGGGAGTACAGGTGTTAGCCAGTGTGCCCGACCTGGTGTTCTTAGAAGCATTTCAACAGCAAACTTCCCCTAGCACCCTGTTTGTAAGATCGTGCAGAAAATGACATACTTGGCAGGAGAAGTCCAGACAGTCCTCTTAGTATTAATAGTGAACAGCGATGAATAAAATATTTCTCTTAAATAAAATTATAAGGAATAAAAAGAAGATTTTTTTTCTCAGTTGCAATAAAAATCGAATCTACAAATATCTGGAAAATTATTATCCGGGACAATTTCAATGCCATTTGGGTTATACTAATAAATGAGTAAGACTGTTTTTAATTGAAAAGATCTTTGGAAGCTAGAAACAAAATCAATTTGTTGACCACCATTATACCAGTCTTTACCACAAATAAGTGCATGCCTCTTCTAAAAGTAAATAGTGCATAACCGTTGAAGAAATTGTATTAACAGAACGTTTCTTAAATAACTAACCCTCTCTATCTCAATATGTCAGAGTTACTTTCATAATTTTCACAAAGAATATAATCACAAGAATTTAAAGATAATTGAAATCTGGGGAATTTAAAATAATCTTAATTGTTTAATGTTGCTTTTCTTTATATAAGACAAAGTAAATATAATATAATATCATATTATAATATTATATTATAATATGATATTATATTATGATATTATATTATAATAAAATATAATATTTCTGGTTACTCAGTGATTTTCTGGATAACCCCAGTATATGTTGAATGCAAATAATTTTAGTTTTATTTCTCATGATTTGGGGCAAGTTATGGAGGAAGGCAAAATAACTCTAAGTCATCAGAACAGAGGTTTTACAGGAACAACAAAGACTAATTATATTAGCTACTTTATATATCGATATAGCAACATGATATTTAACATAAGCAGAAATTAGAAAAAAACATCAAAAATGTTTCCCTTTCTGAAGTAAAGAATTCTGATAGCTTTTATTTCAGAGAGTGTAGAAGACCAACATAAAACAACAATATTTGGCATAAGAATTGAACATACTGCTACAGATTTATAATGCTTTTGTTCTTTGAACTAATTTTTTTAGAAATCTGAAAATTAACAAATAATGCTAACTCTACAAACCACTGAAATATGGAAAGAAAGATTTACCATGTCAATCAAAATAGTGTTCTCAGGGCTGGGCGCAGTGGCACCTATCTGTAATCCCAATACTTTGGGAGGCTGAAGTGGGAGGATTGCTTGAGCCCAGGAGTTTGAGATCAGCATGGATAACAGCGAGATCTCATCTCTACAAAAAAAAAAAAAAAAAGCTGGGTATAGTGGTGTGTACCTGTAGTTCCAGCTACTTGGAAGACTGAGGCAGAAAGATCATCTAAGCCTAAGAGGTAGAGACTGTAATGAGCGGTGATGGTGCCACTGCTTTCCACCCTGGCAACAGAGACTCCCACTCACAAATGAAAACAAACAAAAAACCAAACAATCAAATACTGATCTCTATTCTAGCCAGTTAGGCCAGAGAATTTGCACATGGATATAGACATAGAGAGGATCACATGCCAGTCTCACAAGACCCACACACCTGTGGGTCGACAGCAGAAAGATTGTTGAAAAATTAATGCTCTTACCAAAGCCCCATGAAAATTAGGACAGCCAGGAAAAAGAAACCAGAGAACAAGAAAAAGATGCTTTCATCTTCGTTGAATAGTATGTGGACAAAACATGCTAGTAAAGCAGACACCTCTTGAACTCCCGAAGGGGCTAAATCAGAAGCATAATCTCAGAGGTGTGTCTTTAATTCTCAGCTAACAAAAATTAATTCTGCTACAGTTAGTATTCAGAGATGTAAATATCGATTTTGAATTGCCTTTAAACCACTCAATTGACATAAAAAGACCAAAGGAAACTGAACCTTAAATACAAAAGTTTCTGAGACTCCATCCTGTTCTTGCCAGAAATCCCAGCGTTCCATTGAGCAAAGGTTTCCAAGTTAATATCTACATAGAAACTCCAAATTGTCAAACCATAAATCAACACGTTCTTAAAAGACAAGAGCAGGGTTTAGTTTTTGCATGGGTAAGAGAAGAACACAAATAGAAGTGCAGCTTTTTACTAAGAAATAGAAGACACAAGATTTTTTTTTATTTTTTTCACTTTTGGATTTTGGGGAAAGTTGGGGTTTAGGTAAAGTATACATGAAGCAGTGTTTTGATCAACTGGGAGCACAACATGGAGGGCCTTTATTTTTATTTATTTATTTTAACTTTTAATGTTTTGATTTGAATGGTGTGAAGTACAATTCAGGGTTAGGTATACGCACGTTCATTATGCAGGTACCCTTGTTGATGAGGTGTGCCCCACCTTTCCCAGGCAGATTCCCTCTACTGCCAGTGGTGTCTCTACCGCCCCCACCCCAGGCAGTTTCCCGCTACTGCCGATCCTTTCCTTATAGTATTATGATAGTTGTTCAAGGTCCACTTATGAGTGAGAACCTGTGATACTCAGTTCTTTGTTTCTGAGTGAAAGATCACTCAGTATTATAGACTCTAAGTCCATCCAGGTTGCTGCCAAGTTCATGATTTTGTTCTTCTTTATGGCTGCATAATATTCCATCATGTGTATGTACCACTTTTTCTTTTTATCCAGTCCAGAGAGGTCCTTTCAGGGATTAATCTTAGATCTGAGCTGGGAAGTGCCCTCAGGTTATCAATTCTTGAAACATGGACTTGAGATAAACATGGAATGTTGTGTTTCACAGATCCTTATTCTAACCTTTAACCTAGTTAGCTTCTATGGTTCTTCTCTATAGTCAATGTGACTAGTTAGATAAGAAGATTTTAAATCTGTGTCCTTGATGTTAATCAACACAATTTTCGCAGTTTAATTTTTTTAACTGTAAATTAAATAAAGCAGTACATTCTAAATTCTTAAGAAATTCGACGTTCCCTTTTTGAAAGTAGATTCATCAAAATGTTGGCATTGTGGTGGTATATCCCCTTGCTATACCACCTCTTGTTGTGTCTTTGAGTATTCTCCTAACATTTGCAGAAATGCTGAGCGCACCTGGACCCTAGAGCAGGATGCTATTTGACCTGGCTATAGACAGGTAAGGTGCTGTGGCTTTTTCTCCACAAAGGCTCATCTCAAATAAAACTAAGTACAGTAGCCTTCCCTCCACACCCAGTGGTTTCACTTTCTGTGGTTTTAGTTACCTGCAGCTAACCATAGTCTAAAAATATTAAAAGGAGCATCTCAGAAATAAATAGTTCATGAGTTTTAAATTGCGCACTGTTCGGTGTAGCCTGGTGAAATCTCCTGCCATTCTGCTCCATCCCGCCGGGACAGGAATCATTGCTCTGTCTAGTGGGTCCATACTGTATATGGACTCACCCATTAGGTGAGTCATCTGCACCCACTCACCCATTAGGTGAGTCATCTGCATTCTCTGCTCCTGACATCCGACCATGGGCATTCTCGTGCCCCTGGGTCGATCCATGATTACCCAAAGCAGCTGAAGTTTCCTCAGAAGGTCAATAGTAGCCTGGTGCTGCGACTCAATTCATAGGCCATTCACCTCCCTTCATCCTATAGGCTGTTTATCATCTCATTCATTATCTCCATCAGAAGGGTGAATAAGGACAATAAGACATGTTTGGAAAGAGAGAGAAAAAAACAGAGTGTGCATGTTTATGTAACTTTATTATTACAGTATAGTGTTGTTGTTTTCTATTTTATTCTTATTGCTGTTAATCTCTTACTATGACTAATTTTATGAATTAAGCATTATCCTAGTGATACGTCTAGAACAAACACAGTATACACAGACAATCCCTGACTTACAATGGTTCCACTAAATTGTTTTAAATTTAAAATGGGTTTTTCAAGCTATAATTCCATTTTAAGTTGAGAAGCATCTGTAGGGGGTTTGCCACTGTTCGGTTTGAGACATCCTCTGGGGGTCGTGGAGTGTATCCCTGCAGATATGGGGTACTATGGGACAAATAAGATTTTAAACTTTTTAAAAAAGTCTATTTATACTGCAGCAATGATACTGGAAGTCATAACAGTGACGTATCATGTTCCACAACAACTCAGGTATGTAGAAACACCATTTCATGTTTCATCCATTTTGGTCATCATCTTCTTATAATACCCATAGCAGGTACATAATTCTGTCTCTTTCCCTTTTCTGTCTTTTCTGGCACACATTATTTTGCTAAACAAAGTCTCGTCCTTGTTTAATATTAGTTAGTCTTAGGGATGTCTTCCTTTCCTTATTAACTTTTTTGTTTTTTTAAATAGGAAGCTTCTCTTCGATAGATCATCATAAAATTGCTTACAGAATCAATACAAATAGTAATGTTAGCATCTAGTTGCATCTGAGCCTCTCTACCCCAGAAACTGGGAGGCAGTGATCAGTTATAATCCTACCTAACTACTTGATGCCTTTATCAATGAAAGACTGTGGAGGTGAATCAAAAAGATCCTCCAGCAACTCGGTAGTAAGAAATGTCCTATTATTCCTTTTATTTTAGATCTTATCATTTTTATATATCGAAATTATCACCAATTCCACGCATTTGTTGTTCTCATGAAGTTCCTTTACATGCCATTTATTTCCATTGTTTTAGTATTTTTTTTAAAAAAGCAAAACACTCTTTTATTCATTCATTTACTGTGTCTCCTTGTTCAACATCATATTCTGAGAGTCTATGACCTTTGAGACACAAGGTAGGTGTTTCATGTTCAATAGACAGCTATTTATTTTACTAAAAGCAATACATAATACCTAGAAAATAAAGAAAAGCAGAAAGTGGCATAGAAGAGAGTAGAAAGAGCATGGGTTTTGAAGTTAGATAATACCAAATTAATAAATTTTCCAATCCTTTTGTTACTTATTTGCAAAGCAAAAAAAAGATATATATCAGGCATGGGTTTTTTGAACATCAAGTGAAATTATATATGCAAAATAGGTGAAAAACTGGCATATACTGAGCTTAAAAAACTCTAACCATGAACAGTAATAACTGCAATAACAGCAAGCTTCAAAATAATGTATTCATAATTTCAGTTCTTAGATATAATATTTTACTATTTCTTTTATGATTTTTTGTATCAATATATATTTTTACATTGTGGAGAAAATTCTATAAGCAAACATTCTTCACTTAAAACTGAAAGTGGAGCCTAGGATATCTTGTAAGGTTCAAGATACATATTTTCAAAACTTATTGAAAATGTAAGGAATTTCTAATTTTTATTTCAAAAGATGTGTGATTTTATGAAATGTTTTCTTCTGACAGCAAACCTTAACAATATTTGTTTTTGTGAAATATATATTTTAAATGTTATCAGCTGCAAATGTTTTCCTAATGAGTAAACTTGCATTATTCATTATTTTGTGTATTTTGAAAATATTTCAAATGGTACTTGTATGCATCCTCTTTAGTTAATAATTTGTTCATATCTATTTCCAAATTGTTTTCTCTAATTTATTTGTGTGTTCCTATTATATTAAAACGACAAACCGTTTATCATAATTTGTTTGAATTTTTTTTTCATTTTACTGAATGTTATTTTAATTTTATTTTCAATATTTAGAAAATTATATACAGTTAAATCTACTCATAATTGTTTTTCATTTCTGTTATTTATCTCGTGGTATTTACACGTCTGAAACTTGTACTCATAAGGAAATTTTATTCTTAAAAACTTAACTTTCTAATGCATGTTAAATGTATTTGATGTGTAAAACAAATAAACAAACAACCACATTAAAAAGTGGGCAAAGGGGTAACCCCTTTGGGTCCCCTCCCACTGTGGGAGATTTTCTGTCCTCTCAATAAATCCTGCTGTCTCAAAAAAAAAAAAAAAGGCGGGCAAAGTACATGAACAGACACTTCTCAAAGAATGACAGTCCAACAACCAACAAACACATGAAAAAATGCTCAGTCTCACTAATCATCAGAAAAGTGCAAACCCAAACTATGAGATACCACCTATCACCAATATGGGTTCTATCATTAATAAGTCAAGAAACAATGGTGCTGATGCGATTGAGGAGACAAGAGGCTGCTTCTACGCTCTTGGTGAATCTAGTTCAGCCTCTATGGAAATCAGTATGGTGCTTTCACAAAGAACTAAAAAAATCTAGCTTCCAACCAATCCAGCAATCCCTCTTCCGGCAATATACCCAGAGGAACACAAATCGCTTTACCAAAAAGACACTTGCGCCTGTGCTTATTGCAGCACTATTAATAAGAGCAAAAGCATGGTACCAACCCAGATGTCCGTCAAAAATGGACTGGATAAAGAAAATGTGGTACATATACATGATGGAATATTAAAATCATGGCCTTTGTGGCAACTTGGATGCAGCCAACATGTCGACACACTTGGGTACCTGGTCCATTATCAGGAGGAGACATTGTCCGCTAGAAACCCAGTCTTCACCTGCATGCACTTTTCTTATGTAGTAAATTCCCACTTGTATGCCACAACTTTTTAAAAAATTGTATCAATATTGTCACATATATGTTAAATACTCCTTTATTATAATTTTCTCTAACGGTTTCAAGTTTAGTCTTTTCAATTAAATGTTTAGTCATAGAAAGATTTACGTTGGTTGGTAGAATGATACTGGGGTCTATTTTTAAAACTTTGTTGTGGTTACAGGCCATCTTTGCCATCCATCCTTTATTTTTTTCAATAAAATATGGAAGATAATACAGATTTTAACACATTTTATATACACTTTTTAGTGAAGTGTTCGGAAATTATAACAGTTGTAATTAAAATAGCTAAGCAGTGCCGGATAATAATAGTTTCACCTACTTGAACTGTAAAGCTATCTAATTGCACTCCCCATAAAATATACTACCATTATCAGTAAGGATCAAAATGCAGGAGATATTTTTGACCCATCTTTTTTGCTCGTTATCTGCATTCACACAGGATTCAAATTGCTAAGTTTTTCATAGGCAATATTTTTCAAACTGATCAATAAATTCTATCCATCCTCTTTGTCACCCCTGGTGTAGATCTCTACACATCTAACTAGAATAGGGATAATATGGCTTCCTCCTTTTTTCCCCTAATATTTTTCCTCTCATTACTCCAATTCTTCATTCCCAACGCTGCTATTTTTTGTTCTTAGCATAGATTTCTGCCATTTACTGGTACTGTCTGGTTCCCAAAATTTATTTCAGGTTTTAAAAACTGGACTATACACCCCTCAATCCCCAATCCTGTAAGGTCACACCCTATTGAGCCATCTTAACTCCCACTGTGCCCTCAGGAAGACTGAATAGTTTTCTCTCTCTTGGTTCTTCATTGTTTGAAAACTTTTAAGCCTTCCCCTTTTTCTCTTCAATGAAAATCCCTTCCAAACACTTTGTATTTGCCTTAACCTGACATAAAACCTCCTTAGAATTTATCCTAATCCAGTTCTGTTAATCATTTCTAGAACCATTCATAACATATTGTTTTTATTTTATTAAAACACTATTACTTCAGCTTGTTTTATAGGTGTGTGGTCTTTGTTTATTCTTCTTCTTTAATTACACATTATTTGAGTATAACACCAAACTTTGGAGTTTGCATGTAAGACTTTTTTATATACTTTTATTATATGACTATTAGAAAAAACAAGATTGGATAAGTATGCATTCCAAAATCATTATTCTTACTATTTCAGCTTATTGCTTGTATTAATTTTTCTTAAAAAATAAGATTTTGAAAATTTCCTCACTGTTTTTTTTTTGCCCCCAAATTCACTCATTTCTTTCTTTTCTTTTTTTAATCATAATTTTAAAAGATCAAACCAAAAAACAGTATTTGCAGTGAGTATAAAATGTTAGGTTATCTACCAATAATGCAGCAAAAATGTTTGCATAAATAAATAAGGGACAACAAAATATAGCTGGAAATGTTCTTACATATTTTATGGAAAGGAAACAATAACTGGAAATATTCTAACATACTTAATGAAACATGTTTAATTTGAGAATTTTGAGTCAGAGAATAACCGTTTTGCATATTTTCAGTATAAAAAGAAAGACATTTGATTCTTTTAGCCCTGATTAGTAGTAATGAAACTCATTTCAGTGATTTAAAGAAGTGTTTCAATATAATAAATAAAGAAAACAACTAAAAAAGGACAAGCGAGATGGTTTTTTAAAGGGATGTCAAAATAAAACTTCTCGAAAGTTCACATAAAATATACTTGTTAAACAGCAAAGAACTAGAATGCATTCACTTTGAAATATGTAAATATTTATAAATTGCATTTGACCTTTAAGTAATAAAATTCATTTTTCATAATTTAAATATCTTGTTAAAATATATTTTAAAATCTTCTACCAAAATATTCTAATCCTTATATCCAAAAAAGGTTTAGATAAAAACAAATAACATTTGATACTACTCCAATTAATTACCACAACATTATGATCAAATATGTGCATGGCTACCCTCCAAAGACCACATGGGTGTTCCTACATCTTTATTGTTGGGAATATTAAATGCATCATATTATATCCATCAGCTTCTAGATTCTCAACTTTCAAGTAATTCGTCATCAAATGATTTACTCTCATGAAATCCCACTTAATAATGCTGTAGTTATATACAGTATACGGTTGAAGTTAAATCTCATGTTCTTTTCAACTTTCAATCTCTCAGTGGAAATAATAGTCAAGAGTAATGAATTATTTCCTTTACAGCAATTGGAGTAAAGGAGGGTTTGTATCAATGCAATGATTTTTAATAATTTAACACACACATGAAAGAGAGAGTCTTGGATGTGCAACTACAGAAAAAGACATTAAAATCCAGATATGTTGCTAAACTGTTTGCAGTCAAATGAAAGCGACCATTGGTACATACTAGAGTAGAGTTATGAAGAAAATGTCATGAGAATTAGGACAGAAAACAGGGTGAGGAGTTAAAAACAACCAAATAAAACAGCCTCTTTAATTTCCCCTTAGTCTTTTACCCGCCAGCTCATGCCATGTATCTAATAAAATTTCTAAAAATAATTCATCAATCTTCCTCAGAAAGATCACCTCTCCCACCGGTTTCTGGTAACCTAAGGTTCAAGGCTTATTGCGTAGATTTCTCTCTCCATACTGCTGAAAGGAAGTCTGCTCATGGATGTCGCCCAATTTGTGGGACACACACCTCAATAATTCAGCAGAAAATTATTGCTACTTAGAATAAATAGTGCTGTATCCATTGCTCAACCATAAGAAAACAAAAACAAACAAAAAAATAGATATCATGGCCACCACATTAAATCACATGTGCAAATAAATAGTTAAGATAATAAGAAACCCCTGTGAATGTTAAGGTAGTAATACTAATAGAAGGAAAAGGAATGAGTTGATCTTCATGACTTGGTGATTTCAACAGAACACAAAGATCATGAACCATAAAATAAAATAAGAGATTGATACACTGGGCTTTATTTACAATGATGGGTTCTGTTCATCAAAATAGACCTTTAAGAGTGTGAAACTATAAGCAGTGCAGTGGGAAAAGGCATATGTAATGTCAATATCCAACCAAACACACTTTCAGAATGTGTTATGTGTGTGTGTGTGTGTGTATTTATTTATTCCTATCCAAAACCCACATTGTCTTAATTGCTGTTTCTTTATATTAAATCCTGATACCTTATACCATGATCCTTCAAATGTGTTATTCTTTATGTTTGTTAGGCTATTATGATACGTTAGCATTTCCCATTACATTTTAGAATCTACCTGTTTATATGCACATTAGGAGAAAAAATCTGAGTTTCTTAAACTGATATTAACTCCATGTAACAATTGAAGGTGAGTTGACATCCTGGTACTAAAAGTTGTTTTAGAGTAACAAAATCTTAGGATGAATTTCTTAAATTGATTCTGGAGTTTCTAGATTTGATTCTCTAATCTCATTGCAAAGGCAGTAGTGACTATTTCCAGTAGTAAAGAGAGCAGTGATAGTCCAGGGCATTATTGGTAATAGTGATACACAGTGTGTCACAACTGGATATCCATAATCAATTTTTTTAGAAAGGAATTAAACCTCCATACTGCCTTCAGATTGAGCTGCACCTTCAGCTCTTTGCTGAGTCCCTAGGCTGCCATTCTGCTCTGCAGATTTCAAACTTGTCAGCACTCACAATCACATGAGCCAGTTCCTTAATAAATCATCTTTCTCATCTCTTTCTGTCTCTGTCTTAGTCTCTCTCTCTCTCTTACTGTCTCTCTCTCTCTCTATATATATATATATATACACATATATAAAACAAACGTTTGTATAAACATATATGCACATACATGTGTATGGATAGCTGTATATAAAACGTACGTACATATAAATGAATATTCATATCCATGTATGTTTTATATTTATACATATATTTACATATGTATATTAATGTATATATGTATACTTATTTAATTGTTTCTGTGTCTCTGGAAAAAACCTGACTAATAACAGACTTTAAATTTTCCAACTGATACATACGTAAATACAATATACTTCCATTTTTCAGAACTTCTTAAGCTTTCTTTAGTATTCTGTAATTTCAAGGACACAAAGATTTAACATATCTTTCTTAGCTCTTAATGAATTGTTAGCTCTTAGCCAAAAAAAAAGGTAAATATTTTTGTATTTGCTCAGGTACTTTATTAAATTCACTTATTACTTTTAAAAGTTTGTAGATATTTTTAAATTATTCTACTACAAAATCATGTTATTTGAAGTGATAATGTAAATATTTATTATTTTTCATCAGTTTTGATACTCTTTTTTCTTTTGTTAATGGGCCTTCAGTATAATTTAAATAAAAGCAATTATAGTCAACATCTAGAATTGTTCATAAACTCATAGGGACAGTGTTCAATCTTTTAAAATTAAGTATGATATTGCTATAAGTGACTTTATGAATACCTTTTATTAAATTAGGCTTGTGTCATATCATTCTTATATTTTTATATCGTGAATATTTCATAAAAGTTTGATGAATATTTACTTTGATCAACTGTTTTTCTGCCTTTATTAAAATGAGCATTTTTTATACATTTATTCTATTGAAAAAATAAATTGTCTCCATTTATTTTTATCATTTTTGTATATTAAATATTTTAATTTTCAATTATTTTGCACAGAATTTTTGAAACTAGCTCATGTGAGCTATTGTCCTATAATTTTGCTTTTTTGTAATATTATTTCTCAAGTTTGATTTATGAAGCCTAAATACTGCCTGGTCTCATGAAATGTTGTATTTTATTTAGTTTTTAGAAAGGTTGTATAATATTAATATTATATCAATCAAATGTTAGAAGGAATTGGCCAGGAAAGGATTCTCATCCTGAAGTGCTTTGCCGAAGGATTTTGCTATATACGTAATTTCTGTAAAAAATATATAAAAGTTTGTTTTGCTATGTCTTTGTGTGTTGTTTCACTGAGTTGGATTTGTTAAGGACTTGGTTGTTTTTATGTGAAATGTGAAATCTGAGACAAAAGGAAGTTAGTTACTCATCATATCATTTTTACCAGCATTTTACATCTGAGATTCCGTTTTGGTAGGTCTTTTTTTATTTCTGATATTGGTAGTTTGTGTTTTCTTTTTTTATGTTGAACAATTTTGTAGTGTTATATTAATTTATTAATTTTGTTATGAACCAACTGTTGCTTTTTAATTTGTGTCGCACAAGTCAGCACCTTCCTTTTTGTAATTTTAAAATGTTATTTTATTTTAGCTTATTTTTACTGATTCTGTTCCTACCTTCATTTCTGATGCAGGTAAGAAAGCTCTAAGTTTACCTACCTATGAATATCCTTTAGCTACATGAACTTAGTGGCAACATGTACCTTTTTATTATAATCTAGTTCGATTTACTTTTACATTTCCATTGCAAACCATTTCATTATTTTAGTTCCCAGGGAAAGATAGTGATTATTGGACAGTGTATGCATTAGCTATAGTGCTTGCTGCCTAGGACTTTGCAATTTTAGGAAAATCAAGATTTTATCCTGGTCTAGTTATATGAAATAAACAAACACATAAGCTTACATTTATGTATTCATAATAGGGAAATATATATATCAAGGCGATGGCACAATTGACATCTACAACACATTCTTGTATTAATCATTATCTCAATAATTTCTTACAAAAAGAAATATTTTCTCCCATTGTAAAATAATGTAGAAACAAACTAGGTATGGTTTCAGTGTCTTAATAAAAACCTGAGTGATTAAATCATCTAAAATACTCTCTTTTACCACTGATTGGAATTATCTATCGGTTCTGATTCATTAAGAAAACTAAGTTTGATCTCGCTTCTCCCGGACATTTATTTTCTGGATATTTAGAGACCAGATTGATTGACAAGCGTGCAAGTCTACTGACAAGAACCATGATCTTTGCAGAGTAAGTTTTTGTAACCCAGGAGGTATGACTATGCAAATACCAGCAGATGGCTATGTGACTGCAAAGGTAGTTGTTCTATTAAAGCTTGACAGAGTGATACATTTAATTCATTTAATTAATTTTATGTATATGCATTCTTTTTCTAGAATATTTGTGTTAAGAAATGTTTCCATCCATTGCAGAATTATTCTTACCTAATAGTTGGGCTGATGGGTGTTGTGAAATCTTGGCAGAACATTTCATAGTTGAAAGATTTCAATCTCTGAGAGGATTCCATGGCAGATGGCAATGTAAAGGAACTAGTCGACTATCTGAGTGCTATGTTTATGTAGCCATCTGCTGGGTATACATTCCCCTGGGCTTCAAAGTTTATTTGGAAGCTAGAAAGTATGTCTGCAGGTTCAATGTTCAAGGGTCCAAGCACTATATATGTATACATATACATTAAAATGTACCTAATCTACTGGGTAGCTGGTTTCCAATTTTAGATGGTTTCATAAGACATATTACTGAATATTTAAAATAGACAGATCTCAAGTGTCTTGTTTTGTCTTTCAACTGAAAAGCTTGAGCTAGAATTCACCAATATTTAATCTTATTCCGGTTAATTTTTAGCAATGTATTTAAGATTCCATTTGGAAAAGTAATGCTTTAGAGCTGAATATATTATGTTGCATTCATATTTTGTAAGTGGTTATATTTAAATAATAAAAAATAACTTATAAGGAAAGAATTACACCAGGAGTTGTTAGAAACATAATTCAAATATTGTCTCAGTGTTTTTTTATTTGCTATATTATTGTTTGTGTTTTATGTTATCTCCCTCCCTGAGTAATATCCAAATTCAATTATCAAATACTCTTGTGACTACTACCTTATTTTTATTGAAAATGTCTATTTAAATGCACATATTCTGAGAAATGAAAAAAATTCTAAATTATACCTTGTCCTTCATAGCAAAGTGATACTCAAAGATATATGCAACTCTGGTCAAAGTCATGCAAACTCCCATCTATGATAATTAAGTTAGAGTTGTTTGCCGTTTCTGCATTAATTGAACTTTTAAAATATATAATTTTGCATTATTTACCATTGAAAGTTTGAAGCTATCAATGTAAGACTGGAAAAATGTTTAAATTGTATAAATTACTCTAAAAGTTTTATGTTATAATTTAACTCAAGTACCACAGGATTTTTTAGGATGTGCTGTATTTTAAGATGGACGGTCACCAAAAAAAGACACCAAGAGTAACAAAAAAAAAGAGAGCATGTGCTCTGTGCGCTGTGCTGTTCCTAAAGATACCTCCAAGTCCTCAGTGCTGTGGTCAGTTGAGATTCTCAGGAAACGACATAGGCCTTATTTCCAGGGTACCTTCTAGATGAGTGGTATGTTGGCTTTTCCTGAATAAAATGAGCACTTGAAGTTAATAACTTATAAAAGAGATCTAGTTTGTGGACTGAAAAATAGCCTGCTCCTCTGTAGACCAAGTTGAACAATCCGGTAGTGGAAAGTTTTTACTTAAATACTTTGCATGACCAATTCTCGGTAGTTGTAATGTCTACGGCTATTATCCGAGAGAAAATTATCTTAGTGGAGTTCCTAGAATGTTTTACAAATTTATTTTCCAGGGTATCTTCGAGGATCTAAATCCTCTAGTTTAGCCGTTTGTGCCCAAAAATTAATCTCTCCTGATCTTTGGTAAAGAATACATTCCATTTAGTAGCTTGGGGAATCCAACAAGAATTTAATATTAAGCTGTCTGATCTCATAACATAATAAATACTGTTTGAGCAACTAGAATTGTTTATGTGTCGTGATGAAGGAGACAGTGAAAGTGTTAACCAGCAGCAGACATAGATGGTTTTTTAAATTTCTGCTGTACTTGAAGTACAGGTAACAAATGTGTTTTAAAATAAACTGTCTTATTGTTCATTAAGCTGTGAAGTAAAACAAACATGTAGATATTGTTCTAAATTATATACCTGGTTTGTCTACATAGAAAACTCTATTGGTCCTTAGCATTCTTTGATTAAATCAGGTTTAGAAATGTTCAGAAATACCTTCTAAAAAATTTATGTTTTTTTCTCATCAAATTAAAGCTTCAGTATTTTTTTTTTTTGAAAGCAGGATTTATTGAAAGGACAGAAAAGCTCCTACAGTGGGAGGAGCCCGGAAGAGTTTGCCCCACTATATTTTAAATGGTTTTGTAAGACATGTTAGATGATTTCTTGATAGATATATCTTAACTCAACACAAATAATTTGAACAATTATTCTGCTAGAATAGTGGAATTCGAAATTAACAATATTTAATTTTAGTCAGCTAATTTTCCTTGAATGTATTTACATTTTTGAAAGTGTATTTTTAAAAGTGGTATTTTAGAGTTTAATTCATATATTTATTTGCATTTGAATACATAACAAAATAACTTATAAAAACGAATTAAGCTTGAAGAGAGGGGGCCCATATATTTCCTTAATTTCTTTGTTTTCTTGTTTACTTTTTTTTTTCTTTTTTAAAATTATAGCTATGTGGGGTACAATCAGGAATAGTTACACACGCAGACTTAGTTTAGGACCAAGTATACTTTGCAATACTATGTGTTCCTTCGTTTTTATTTGTTTTTATTTGAGTCCCATCTTTGGCTGATTTTTCTTTTGAGCAACTTCAAATCTGATTATAATATACTCAGGTACTTGCTCCATTATTAGTATGTTACATGGTAATAGTACTAATATTGTGAATGAATATTTTTAATATTGAAAATAATTTGTAATATATTTCACTGTCTCGACGACAAATGCAACTTCTAGAGATGCCTAGCCAACCATTTTTCCCAACCTAAGTCTAGAAATATAATATGCCTTTGATAAAGCATGTATTGAATTGAATTGTTTGAGGTAATAAGTGATACAAGTAGCCTTTTCACCCTCGGGCTTCAAACATTCCGCAATTACTTAAGCAATTAAATTAAGTAGAATATATAAAAACAAACACACCAAAACAGATACGGTTTATCAGCAAGGTTGTTACTGTAGCTAATCCTAGGCAAGGGGACAGTCAAGACTTCAGGTACTCTCTGCAAGTCTCATTGTGGCCGTTGCAAAATGAGCTGGAAAGTCCTTATGTCCAGCTCATTCCAATTATTTCCATCACACGTCGAAATGCCCAGAGATTCTATAGAGATCTCTTTAAGTGTCTTTTAACTTTTCTTTTCTTTTTTGTAATTTGCAGGCTATTCTGAATACATAGTAATTCTTGAAGATCAAAGTAACTGTCTTAGTTAAGAGATGGCACTCTCCATATGCAAAAGCTTTATGAAGACATATAAATCAAAGAAAGTAAGTTATTAAGTGCCACAAGCAATAGACGCTCTTTTCTTAGGTTCTAGGATTTCATTTGAGGAAGCAAAAAAGATTCAGGCTTGAAGTGAATCATCAATCCATTAATTTCCTAAAATCTGAACTCAATATTAAAATAGAAAAATGAGTACAGTTTGCTGTAGACATTTCTAGAACACAATCCCTGACAGTTTACTATTAACCTGAAATTGAAATTGTATAGGCATTTTTATCCTTATACTCTTAACAAAGAGTATATATTAAGGAAGAAAAGAGACATGTCCATGCATTTTAAATTATGGTTTTCTGATTAAATTGATATTGTATGAGTGAATTTTATGTGTTTTCTTTATATCTTATTCACTGAAATTTATACAGTAGTATACTTTTCAATGATGATTTAGAAACCAGAGCAGTTCATAATTCTATTATGAGAATTTCACTACTATCGATTGCCCAGTGATAGAAACTTCTTTTCAGAGATAATTGATCCTGACTGTGATATTTGACATTTTCATTTCTGAGATGATATAACCTTTATTCTTTATACTAAGGCAAGTTGAAGGTGATATATATGAAAATCCTATTCCTTATCTCAGATAAAATAGTAAAGTACAAATTCAACTTCAAGGTGACTGTGTATTAAGGGGTATTATTCTCTGTCGGGGAGAAAAGAGAATAAAAAGTTATTTTATATGATAGAAATAGTGTCCATCTGGCCTTGCTTTTTGAAATTTGATGCACATGCTAAGAAGTGATGCTTTACTAAAAGCAGTTGGATAAAATAAATTTTAGCTACAAATGAACGAAAATTATCATTTAAAAAAAGCCCTTACTAACAGAGGTAAATCCAGCTTTTGGAGTATTCTCTTTAAGAAAAAAATTACAAAAATTATACAATTACCTAAATATGAGTATTTGGAAAGGTGATTATCATGATAAATTCCAAAATTTGAAAAGGTAAGAAACACCACAAACAACACAAAATTCATAAAAAACAACAGATTTGTATCACTTAATAGCTTTATATATCTATAAAAGCTTTTAAAATATTTTAATTAAATATTATTATATTATTTTTCTATTAGAGGAAAGAAGTATAATTTTTATTTTTCTCTAGCATGGTTGATCAAAATATGTTTTTCACTATTAGTAAATTAGAACAATTTTTTTTCATACTCACAACTCATTATTAGTCATTTAACATAAATGGTTAATGATTTAAATTTGTAAAACATTCTATAAAGTTTCGTTGATGCATAAACTGTAATATTTGTCAAAGATTGCTATAGCATATTTTCCAACTTCCTTTATTTTAAACTTCGACAAGCTTCCACAACCTACATTCCTTATGTCTGGGAAATAACACCATCAGTTTTATATTTTACTGAGCGGTAAAGATTAACTTGTCCAAAATTCACCCTCTCTATTCTAAACTTCAAGAAAAAGGAACCATCTCTTGCCATACTCCAAGAAAACCATCTAGTCCTTGTCAACCACGGCACATGCATGCTGGTAACTCCATCCAACACTCGATATCCAGTTACACCAGGCTATGGGGACATGCTTCAAATTCTACCACTATCTTGTTGGGTTGTCCACAAGCCACCAAGTCCTAATCACAACTTGGCAGAGGTGGTGCTATTATCAACCACACCCAGGAGGCAGGTAGGATATATTTCTCTTATGGCCTTAGCCATTCTCCCAACAGGGAGAAAGGCCAAAGCTTCCCAATCAAACCACTTAAAAAGCACAAATCCCATCGTGTGTGGTCATTCTTCCAGGTTCTAACATCTGATATGCTGATTGTATGGGCCAAGCACAGAGCGGGTCACCTGCCACAGATCCTATGTTCATATTTTGCTCTAGTGAACTCTGTCCCAGGTGGTCCAGTGTGTGTGTGTTTGCTGTTGGGCCATCTGGCCATGTTTGCGCAGCGTTCACTGAGAACCTCTAATTGTGAAGAATACCCTTTGGTGTAATAAAATGTGTTATTTAATAGATTATGAGAAACATGTTGTTCATTTTTCATGGCATTTTTTTGGAGTCTGCTCATTATTTCAACATTGCTTTTAATGCCTTGAAAGGAGAAAAAGACCTTCAAGGTTAGCAATAACCGTTTTGCATACAAAAGAAACTTTGTTTCATAAAAAGCACATCATTTTGTACATGTATTCTAATATGAAATAAATAAGTAGTTCTGCTAAGTAAATATTGACTCCTGAATAAACAGTCACAGTAAGGAAATTCATTCAAATATCACTATTTCCTGGGCAGCATAATAGGTGTAGTAATTATAAACAAATGTCTTGCTTTCTTGATCTTAGATTTTATTTGAGGGACATAGAAAATAAACAAATATGTAATATATCTTGACATAAAGTTAAATGAAGTTGAATGAAGAGATCACAGAAGATAAAATAGTGACATTTATGTGAACTAACAATATAAAAACATTGAAATTCACTCATATTTTAGACTGAATGGTCAAACAGCAAATGCAAAATTAGTTCTAGACAAAGTTGCTAGTTTTTCCACTGACACAAGACAGGATTTTATGAAGTAAGCCCTGATTCCTTAAAGTGGTTTTAACTGCATCTTCAAATCATACCTTTAGAACATAGAAATGCTCTATATTCATTTTGAAGAAAAGCATCTTTAAGAATATTAAGAGCATTAACGATAGAAAGCATGGTTAAATATACATTCTCTTTGCGATGCACACAGCTTTTCACTAGCAATTCACATATAATTTTAAAATATCTGTGAAAGAAGCAGTGAAAATATCAAATTTTCAAAGGAATTTTTGAGTCTTAATAGAAGAGTTCTATTATTTGATCTTTTGCTATTTTTTTCAAAAGTGGCTTAAAGCATTCAAATGGTTTCTGCGTACTCCATATCTTCCCCACATCATTACTCCAGAGCTACTGCTGAGAAGTCACATGACAGTCTCAGCTTCCAATGAGAGGCTATTCACACCACCAGGAATGATGGAAATTTGGAAACAAACAGGTATTTCTAAGTACTCTTGAATTGCCACGTTTACCTGCTTGGTAATGTTTTCCAAGGATAGTGCCTTTAGCTTCAAGAAAACGATAAAATTAGTGTTCAATGATTTAGTTGACCCATGATATCAATGGAAATGCAGTCTATCAAGCGTCCATGTAAGTACATAGGGAGATTAGAGTAGAAAGATAAGTATTGGGAGAAAAATTCTGGGAAAGGAGCACGGGGGAATACGTGTGTAACTAATTACAACTGCAATTTAAGGAATGAGATGGATTGAGAAGAAAGTGATGCTGATAACTTGGGAGTGCCCATAAAATAATTAAAAAAAAAAAAAAATACACCCAGAAACACTTAGCTTCCAGGAATATGCTTCACCTACTTTAAAAAATAAGTAATACCTAATAACTCAGAAACACTGCTTTGGCTGTGTGCACTTGGCTTTCTAATCACAGAACTCCTGCATGTATCAGTGACTTCGAATGTATTCTTTTACCAGGGAAAAATGTTCTACTTACTTTTGCTTTAGATTATTAATTTTATGTCTATAACAAATATGAAAGAAGAAAAATTGCAATAATTAGAGCTGAATAAAGGTACTCCTTGGAAGCATCTCCTTATCAAAAAGTTAAGTTTCTCTTAACAGAAATAAATTTGGTTAACGTAAGAAATGTAACCCTGTTCAAAAACCCCTAGTAGATGCTGAAAGAGGGCTGCAACCTGGCAACTTCTATTGTGTCTTAAATGCATAGAATATAAAAACATGACGTGGAGATATAAAGTCAAAAATCCAAAGTCCCGCATATCATTATTACTACTTCAGGTAACAAACATGCGTAAAGTCCTACTTCACCCTCAATTATAACATGGATAATGAAGAATTTCTAAGAAGTCAGAAGAGTTTATAAGTGGCTTCAGTTTCACAAATATAATTTTATCCAAATAAGGGTGCTTCTACCTACATAACAATCTTCTACAATTTGTGAATTTTGTAGGTAAAACTTTAGAATGACAAGTATGGACAATGCTTAGCAGAACCTTGTAACACACAATGCCGTCTCATCCCAATGTGACATTCAGTGTCCAGCTCACCTTAGATATTAAGTTCAAAAAGGTCAGATTAGCTTTAATTTATAGCTTCACAGATTCATTTGTTTTGAAGTCTGACAATTAAGTTCACGAACTCAGCTTAGAATAGGTTCTACATACCTCATTGTTGAATATCACTATGGTCACCTTTGAAGTATCCTCCCTGAGAAGCTATGCACCAACACCAGTGCCTAGTCCACCTGTCAAAGCAATTTTAGAACTTTTTTTCTGGAATGGCCATCAGAGTTGTCATCATAAGAATGTCAGAGTTTGAATTAGAGCAACAAACAAATATTAAATTTCTTGTTAAGTTTGACAAGAATGGAAGTGAAATCAAGGATATGTTAGTCCAAATCTATGGAGATAATGCCATGAAGAAGACAGCAGTGTATAAATGGATTAAACGTTTTTCTGAGGGGAGAGAAAACATCACTGATGAATAGAGGTCAGGACTGCCAGTGACAAGCAAAACTGACCAAAGAAAACATTGCAAAAATTGTGCATCAAAGTCGTCAACTGACTGTGAGAACCACAGCAGACCAAATAAACATCAACACAGAAACAGTTAGAAAAATTGTACCTGAAAATCTTGGCATGAGAAAGGTGTATGCAAAAATGGTCTCGAAGGAGCTCTTGCATCACAACAATGCACCAGCTCACACAGCACTGTCTGTGAGGAAGTTTTTAGCCAGTAAACAAATAACTGTATTGGAACACCCTTCCTACTCACTTGATCTCGCCCCCAATGACATTTCTTCTTACCTGAAGATAAAGGAAATATTAAAAGAAGGACACTTGTTGACGTTAAGGACATCAAGAGTAATCTGACAACAACTCTGATGGCCATTCCAGAAAAGCTCCTAAATTGCTTTGACAGATGGACTAGGTCCTGGCGTTGGTGCACAGCTTCCCAAGGGGAGTATTTCAAAGGTGACTACAGTGCTATTCAGCAAGGAGCTATGTAGCAGTTTTTCCAAGATGAGTTTGCAAACTTAATAGTCAGTCCACGTATAGATCCATCTAGAGGAAGGAAAACCTTGAGAGGTGATGCAGTTCAAAATGGATTTGAATAATATCTAGAAATTTTTATAGTCTTTCTTAGCATCTGGCAGCAAGTAAGCTTGTGTTCTCATCTCCAGGACCAAGAGATGGTTCAATTGATTTTTAAAATTAGAAAATTAATCAGCTGCATCTGACCTAGTGGTCTAACCATTCTTCTGTATTGTCTGGTTTTGTTGAGGGAGGTAGTGGCTTTTTGACCTCGAAAAACTTTCTTCCATTTCATCATATGCTTGTCAGAAAACATTTGCCAGGCTCTGCAACTGTTTATCTTTCTCTCAGGCTGTATTGCAGATGCTCTAATTCCCTGGGAGAATATTATTCGTTTCCTTTTTGCTCTCAATCTATGTCCAACAAATACTGCATTTCTAGAAGATGCTATGCTGGACATTTTGTGACTTCCTCTTAGCATGAAACAATGCAATGCACCGTTCAGAACAATATCCCTTTGCACACTTGGGCAGAAACATTCTTTGCAACTTGAAGTATGCTAGTGTCTTTACTGGAAAAAAAAATTGTCTTAAGTCAATAGCAACTTATTTCTATTAGAGTATGAAAAGCCGATACGTGCCTGAAAATGTGAAAAACTTTATATTTTAGAAGAAAACCTTGCATCAAAATTTAAAAAAACTAAATGTTTATATTTTTAGAAAGCCAAAATTGATTTGATTGACTATTCTTACATTTTACAATGAATACCTTGGGGACATGCATTCTTTTATTACTTACGAGTTTTATTTTTAAATTCTGACAGCTCTCATTCCCCTGTTTTTCACAGTGATAATTAATTCTCATTTTTATTAACAAACCTGCCCTCTCCTCAGCTGTATATTTTTGTCTTCCCGTATATATGACCTAATGAACATAAAATGCTACAAAGACTGATATGATCTTTATAATGTGTATCTGAATACATTGGTCAGTTGACTTATTATCATCTTATTGTTCTAAGGATAGGATAGATTATAAGAAGATCTGAGTTAAAACACAGTTTATGGCCAGCCATCCTTTCACATGAAATTTTTATGAAAAACCTCCTTTTTTATGGAGGCAGTCAATGTATATGAAGTGGTCTGTGACCTGGCCTTTGACTGGTTATATTAGCATTCTTTCCCCTTAAAAATATTCAAAACATGTAATTAATATCTCCTGCTTTTATATCCCATCATTTTAAAGGTCTCTGGTATGGCACAAAGCACAAATGATTTTGAAAATGGGTTCCAGTGCTTGGAGTTACGATAAAGATTTCAAGGATTAACTTCCAAATACAGCTGCCAACTCCTCAATCTCAGACCTTCATAATGCATCCAATTTTAAATACAACCTTTAAAATTTTTTTTTTCTTTTAAGAACTCAAGGAATTTTTTTAAAGATCATTGAGATGATTCTTATTCAACATCCCAGCATCTCTCCGGGTGTGGGTTTTCTTATTATTCGTATTTTGCAGAGAGTTCAGGTTGTTGTAGCCAGTATTCTTAAATAAAGTCTTGCTCAGAGCTTTTATAAATGCTTGGGGAATAATTACATAATGGAGAATTCAGAGTTTAGTCACCCTGGGTCGTGCTCTTTTTATGCAGTCCTTATATCTTTTTGAAGAGTTGAGTAGCTTCCATGACAATGGCATTAGAAAATAGAATGCTCTACCACAATACAACTTTCTTGAGTGTGATGTATTATTCAGTTGTATTCAATAAAATACAACATCCTATGGAACTTCTGTGAAACCAGTAACTGTGTCAAGCATAGTTTTTAGAAAAAAAAAACAAGAGGAATTTTTCTTAAAATCAAGTTTGTTTATAACAAAACAAGCAAAAAAACCTTGAACGCTAGTATCAGAGCCTGAGTTTAAAAAACTAAAAGGCAACTTATTTCATTGATAGACACAATAACAATTTTTGTCACCCAGCATTCCATAGACAAGGTTGGCTTCCAAATAGTTGGGTTATAGATCTTAGCAACATAGTCATAGAAAATGGAAAGGACCATAAAGGGATTGTAATGTTACTTATATAGAGAACTTGGACTGCTCTGAATTTACTTGGAGGTGTACAGATCATCTCAGATATATAGGGTTTTGTAGGAACATTGACATAATTTTATTCACCTCTCTGACAAAGATAGTCCACCAATTATTATTATGGTGAAGAGCAATGTATACCCAGTTCTACGTCTGTGTTATACTTTACAAATAATTCCATGGGTAAATAAAGTAGTTAGAAGTGGAGCAAAGCAAGATTGGTTTTCAGTGATGCTGTCAAACTAGCCCGTTCTGGTTTATAATTTCAGGGAGGTCAAAAATAATATATTACCTGAGGAAGATATGTAATAATTTGTACATATTCATTGTAAACAGAGAGGGTATTTTTTTCTAATAAAAGGGGAATATGATTTTTATATTTTCTTACCTAACAAAGAGATCCTGACTTATAACAAGTAAGAGATTCCACACACACACATTTATAAATTTGAAATAATTATTTTCTACAATTTGTTAAATAGCGTGTAACAGTATATAAAAGTGATTAAAATGTAAGATACAAATTAAAGAATTTTAGTTAATCAAACTAAGTTTAAAAACAAATATCTGTAATTAATATTTGTGAAAAATAGGTAAACATTTTATACAAACTCACACACACACACACACACACACACACACACACACACACACACACACGGTAATCTTTCTGACCTGAAATAACAACAGAGACAGAGTAAAGAAACTCATAGATTGAAAGGAATTCATGATATAAACTCCACAAAAGAAGAGCCTTTGTTTTGCTCTGTGCTATATGCCCAGCATGTAAAACAAGCACATATTCTATATACATTTGGTGAATGTAACGTTAAGGATAGAGAGCAGAAGCCATCACATTTTTTTCCATGAAATGAAATACTGTGTGTAATGGGCTAAGTACTGTGTGTGATCCATATCATGATTCTTTTGAGAAATATTAGGAAGTACAACAATTTTTTTTTCCTAAAGAAATAACAAATATGTAAGGGATGCAATACCTGAGAAAGCTAAACTCTGAAATTTCCATTACATGCAGTTCTGAAAGCCTTACAAAAGATTTTATATAAATATGCCAACTACAACAACTGTAAACTTGTAAAATAAGAATAGTCAACGATACTCATGCAGTTTTGTGTGAAATAAATAACGAATATTTCATTAAATTTACTTTTGTTTTTAAAAAAATAGGCAAGGAAGAAGTCTTACTTCATTTATTAGGTTAGTTAATATTCTCAATATTCACTTAATTATCACAATTTTTATGAGTATTATTAGAACATTTTTTAAGTGTGTAAATATATCATTGGATTTAGTATGGAGGGATCATGTTTTGCTAAACTGAAATGGAAAAAATATTTTACGAAATTATGCCTTATGAAATAATGGCAAAACATTATGGAATTCAATGTATGTCATATAAAAGGAAAAATTACGCTTATGATTATAAAACATTTCCTTTAAAATTTGTCTTTCAAAAATTCATATTTTTATGAATTCATTGAAGCACATGTTCAAATTGGTAGAATCGTGTTTTCTCGATTTGGAGCATCATATATTGAGCGAATTAATGGTCCATAATTTTGTGATGTGCTCTCACTGTGAATCCAGACTTGGTCTTGAGATCTGCTTTGGAAATTGACTTTTGGCAGTCCCAACACCAGAAATGGTTTGAGAGAACATGTGGAAGTTCCAGCTTCCTCTCTTGTGCCTCTGCCACGCTGAGAACATGCTCAGGCTAGCCTGCTAAAACATAGGCAGTGGAAAGATCAGAGTCAAGTTGTCCCAATTGTCACAACCAACACAACAGACAGATGCACTGACAGCAAGGTGTGTGAAAAATCTCAGTCAAGACGAGTGCGATCAGTGGCTAGTCAACACCCCAGATATGGAAAGGATTCAGTGTTCTAAGCTGCTTCAGTCCTGTGAGGATTGTTGTATGATTGTTGTTGTTTTTTAGGTTTACAGTCCCAATGGACCTTGGATGCCAAAGTACTCACATACAAAAAAGTGATGGTGTAAATTTTATTTGCAAACTTCTTTTGTCTTTTGAAGACCCTCTAAACTAATGACATTAAATCATGAGTTCAGCAGTGTAGAAGTGTTCCCTTTTCACCACACCCTCTCCAGCAGCTGTTATTTTTTGAGTTGTTGATAATTGCCATTCTTACTGGAGTTAGGTGGTATCTCAGTGTGGTTTTGATTTGCATCTCCCAACTCTAGGTCTGACAAAGGCTTAACATCCTGGATCACAAGGAACTGAAACGTACTGAAAAGAAGAAAACAAACAACCCCATTATAAAATGGGCAAAAGATATGAACAGACACTTCACAAAAGAAAACATTCGAGCAGCCAACAAACACATGAAGAAATGCTCAACCTCACTAATCATCAGGGAGATGCAAATCAAAACCACACTGAGATATTTCATTTTTTTGTGGCTATCGTGAATGGAATTGTGCTTTTTATTTGGGTTTCTGTTTGCTTATTATTGGTGTAAAGAAATGCAATTGTCTTTTGCACATTTATTTTACACTCTGAGACTTTGCAAAGTCCTTTATCAGTGCAGGGAGGTTTTTGACAGATTCTCTTGGGTTTTCAAGGCACACAATCATGTTGTTTGCAAAGAGAGATAACTTGACTTCCTCTTTTCCTATTTGGATACCCCTGATTGCCTTCTCTCCTCTGATTGCTCTAGCCAGGACTTCCAATACTATATTGAACAGGAGGGGTGAGAGTGGGCATCCTTGTCTTGTACCAGTTTTTAAGGGAAATGGTTCCAATTTTTGTCCGTTTAGGAGTATACTGGCTGTGGGTTTCTCGTCGATGGCTTTTACTATTTTGAGGTATGTTCCTCGTATGCCTAGATGTTCAAGGGTTTTTATCAAGAAGGGGTGCTGTTTTTTATCAAAAACTTTTTCTGCATCTAATGATATAATCATGTGGTTTTTGTTTTGACATCTGTTGATGTATTTAATACATTTATGTTTTACGGATGTTGAATCCGCCTTGCGTCCCAGGGATGGAGCCTACTTGGTCATGATGGATGAAGATGTGTTATTGAATCAGATTTGCAAGGATCTTGTTGAGAATTTTAGCATCTATGTTCATCAAAGATATTGGCCTGTAGTTCTCTTTCTTTGTTGGGTCTTTACCTGGCTTCCTGGCTTGGGTATCAATGTGATGTTAGCTTCATAAAATGATTTGGGGAGAGTTCCATCTTTCTCAATTGCCTGGAATACTTTCAGTAGGATTGGTATCAGCTCCTCCTTAAATGTCTTATAGAATTCTGCTGGAAAGCCATCTGGTCCAGGACTTTTTTTGTAGGTAGTTTTCTTATTACATAGTCAATTTCCTTGATTGTTATTGGTCTATTTAGAGTCTCGATTTCTTCTTGTTTCAACCTAGGCAAGTTGTGTGATGTCAGAAAGTCCTCCATTTCCTTAAGGGTTTCAAGTTTGTTTCCAAACAAGTGTACATAGTAGTCTCTAATGAACTTTCGTATTTCTTCAGGGTCAGATGTGACTTCATCTTTTGTGTTTCTGATTGTGTTTATTTGGGCTTTTTCTCTCTTTTTCTTGGTCAGTCTAGCTAGGGGACCATCGATCTTGTTTATCCTTTCAAAGAACCAGCTTTTTGTTTCATTGATTTTTTTTTGTATTATCTTTTTAAAGTCCTTTTCAAATGGTACATAGTAAATGTTGGCCTAATAATATTTATGTATTTCCTTTTTCACATAGTTTAAAAATAATAGAAATTTGCAATCACTGTACTTAACATACATTGGACATTTTGGCCTTTAGATATGTAACACAGAACCCTAGAAAAATGACAGAAAAGAAGCAATTCAGTGCTGTAGGTTAGAGCACCATCTTTGACACCAAAGTACTTGGATTCAAGTCCTGACACTGCCACTCACTACCAGGGTAACTCTGTAAATTTCGATAATGGCATAACTTAAGTCAAAATGTATTATGGAAAACAATTATATGTAGAGTGTTTACAAGAGTGATTGATAATTCATTCCATGAAAGTGTTTGCAATTACTTTTGTTGCTTCTTGCTTTGCATAATTTTTATGCTAAGTTTTTAGTTGTGTCTGTATATATTTATATATTTTTAATTTGCAGCTTAAACTGTCTCCAGATATTATTTATGTTGCTAAGATGTGCTGTTGACATTCGCCTGGTAACTAGTTTCAAAACTTGAATAGTATCCACACAGGTTGTAATGTGTCACCACTGGAAGACTAAGGAGCTGTTTGAAACAAACTGTAAAACACCATTGTTTACTGACCATTGTTCATAAATGTAACCAACAGCACTCTGGTGTTGCTCTGTCTGCTGAAGAACCAAGGCTGAATCATCCCTTACATGAACAGACCATGAATGAATGCTTACTGATCCATTCTAACAAGGGCTCTATCTTTAATAGTTAAAACAAAAAGAAATGAGATACAAGAGCATCCATAGATCTACATAACATTTTGAATTCTTTATTAATCCGGTTGTTATCAATGGCTACGTTAGATCTAGATTGACCTGTTGAACATAACTAAATGAAACATGAGTAGAACATGAATTATAAATCTTGAAAGCCCATTTGTTTTGCTCTCCTTCTTTTGTAATAGTCTTTATAGGATTTCTGAAGTCATGTCTTTCTTATTGCTAGTATACATATATTAAATTTTCTTGGGTCACTTACATGCAGAAGACACACTGATTTCCAAATAAAGTACGGTTTCGGAATGAAGCACAGAAATAGTATTATAATTGTTTTATGTAATGAAATGCAGGATAAATGGTAAAAATAACTCACAGACATTCATGTAATCCATTCAAGTTTTACTAAAATTCCAATGGTACAATTACACTGACCTTACTGTTATTACTTATACTTACAGATTCTTAAACTTGTATTTGTTTCTTTTTTATGAAAATATTTTTAAATCAGGTGGTTATTTGTGTTTCCTAAGATTTATCAACAAAATGATGTTTAACAAATTAACTTGTGCCAGTCCTTTTCCCAAAGGGCTAACCAAACCACAGAGAGAGTAAGCAATACCATTTTAAAACACTATTTTTGAGGCCATGTTTAGTTCACAGAACTATTCTTTATTCTCAGATCACATCTATACTTTTATTGGTGTGGGAAATGTGACAATGGATAGCAGACAACTTTTTGGTATGATGCTATTTCTTCACAAACAGAAAACAAAAATAAAACCAAAGAGCTCTGCCAATTACACACATCAGTTTACTTGGTTATTATCATTTCTTTTTTCATTTTGGGAGTCTGTGACATTTCATTCCATAAAGTGGAAAATCAGGAAACCTTTTCAATATTGTAAATATTCTCAGTTGTTATGCTAAGTTTTACTGCTTTTTCAAAAACCTTTCTAGCTGAGCTATAGATTTTGACTATTGTGATTCTATGTGACAAACAGCAGATTAAACTTGGGAAGACAAAATATGCGTTTGTAGAAGTATTTTAAAATTATTTTTATTATGAATCTAGTGGTACACAATGAACTCAATTTGAGGCCAAATATTGTCTCCTTAGCAATGGGTGCAAAAATTTTGCCCCATGAGCACATGGAGGAGTGTTAATCAGGTCAGTAAAAATCCAATAACTCAGGGCTGAAATGGCTGGATAAAGAGTACAGTATCTTTGTACAACAAAGGAAACAATCAATAGAGAGATAATACAACCAACAGAATGGGCAAAAATATTTGCAAACCATACATCCGACAAAGGAGTACTACTCAAATTATATAAGAACCACTACAACTCAATAAAAAGAAAACTACCTGATTAAAAAATGAACAAAATACTTGAATAGCATTTCTTAAAGGTGGGCACAACAGTGGTCAACAGGTATATAAAAAATACTCAACATCCCTAATAATTAGAAAAATGCAAATTAAAATCACAACAAGAGATCACCTTATGCCTCTTATAATGGCTCTCATCAAAAAGACAAAAATTAACAAATGTTGACAAGGACATGAAGATAAGGAGACCTTTGTACACTGTTGGTGGGAATGCAAATTAGTATAGCCCTTATGGAGAACAGTATGGATGCTTTTCACAAAATCAAAACTAAAACTACCATAATGACCCAGCAATCATGCTTCTGGGTATACACCCAAAAGAAATAACATCAGTATTTCAAGGAGGTATCTTCCTCCCGTGATCATCTCACCATTATTCATGACACTCAAGACAGGAAAACAATCCAAACATCCATCAACAGATGACTGGATAAAGAAAATGTGTTTTTTACGCACAATGGAATAATACCAGCTTTCAAGATAAAGGAAATTTTATCATCTATGACAACATGGATGAACCTGGAGAATATTATGCTAAGTGAAATAAGCCAAGCACAAGAAGACAAATATTGCTTGACCTTTTTTATATGGAGAATCTAAAAAGTTAAATTCATAACAGTAGAGAGTAGAATGGTGGCTAGCAGGGGTTAAGGAAGAGGGGAAGATGGTGAGGATAGTTTCAATAAGATAGGAATTCCTGAGTGGTGACTATAGTTAATGTACACTTGAAAACTTCTGAGAGTAGAATTTAATGTCTTCGCCGCAGAAAATAACTATGTGAGATGATGATTATGTTCACTAACATGGTTTCTTAATTTCTCAATGTACACATATATCAAAACATGCTTTACACATAAAAATATACAATTTCTATTTGTCAAATAAAAATAAAAGTGTGCACTATCTGCAGACGAATTTAGAGTTAAAAGGCATTGCTATAGTGAGTTATAATTAAATTTAGCATTTGTACGTTATTTCCCTCAATAATCTTAAATGTATACAATGATGTAAATATTTTTATAGGATGTCATTGGCGTGAATGATTTGAGTATCACTGCTCTAGTCCATGCATGTGCGTGCATGTGACTGTGTATGAGTTAAGGCAGCCACTAAATAGTTCTACACACAACACCCCAACACACACTCATAGACAAATTGCTCTGTGTGTATTAGGAAACTGAAACATACAGACACACAGAAGACTGGCTAAAAGGATACGTACAGGTGGTGCTTTGCATCTCAGAAAGCATGGTACCATAAAGGCTATCACACTACTATTGGTATAGACAGAAATAATATTGCTGTGTGTGTATATATATTTTTTAATGTAATTTCTTCAAAACACTGGCTGAATATATTCTCCAGGCCTGGTGAAGATGTATGTGCTACTCATTGAAATATGTCAGGGTCTAACTGCCAAATGGAAACAGAAGATTAAATGGCGATTTTTGTGTTGCTTTTAAAGTAAATAAATGAACAAGTCTGGCTGTAATTCAGTTACAATATCGGTTATAAATAAATTTGTAAAAGGAAGCTGAATCTGAAATAATCAGTTTTATTTGTCATTCTCTAGTACCACCCCCACTACATATACACACGTGCCCATATGCACACACACATAAAGATTGATTTAAAAAAAAAGACAGAAATGCGTACACATAACTATGTAAAGAGACCCCAAGCTTTGAGACCTGAAAGAGGTGGAAGAAAAAGTGGAAAACATTTTGACAAGAATCTCTGTGAAATAAACATGCACTCCTGATTTAATCCTGTGCTTACATACACAGGAACATCAAATAGCCCGTCTTCCAGGAAGTGTAGGGAGTCAGGGACAGAAAAGACCTGTACCCTGTTTCCTGTCTGGAATTCTGGGTAATGGTGGCTGCTCTTCCCCATATTATAATGTCATGGGATCCATAAAGTAGATATGACTGTGTGAAACAGAAATGTGTCACAGTGGTCATTTATCACTCTGGAAAATAACTTTCAAGTTCCCGTAAGAGTGACCGTGTTTTCAAGTGTTACCAAGGAAAGTACCTGAAAATACTGGGAGAGTGCTGACAGATTGGAATGGTGTTGTAATTGTTTAAAGGTGTGCTGTTGGGGGGGAGGGGTCGAAGGTAAATGGATGGTAAGATAAGGATGAGGGTATCTCTGACTGAATAGCAAAGTAAGAAGAGATGATAATTAGATAAAACCATGTGTTTATCTCAGGTGATACAAGTTTGAAAAGATGTTGCCCAAAGGTCAAGCATATCTACCTGATTGCATAATACTAACCCAGGGAAAAAGACATAAAGGAGAAATAAAACCTGAGAACTTCGAACTTTAGATTAATGTCTCTCTTTGAGAGAAAGTTCTGTTGTTTCTTTATAAGGAGAAGGAGTGCTATCTAGATGAACTGCATTTGTTTCTATGTTTCTAGGAATCATTTTATTTCTGTCGTGTGTCTCTTTTAATCTAAAAGTCCCTTGGAATCTCTCTCTCTCTCTCTCTCTTTTTTTTTTTTTTTAAATTGGATCGGGGTTTTACTCTGTTTCTCAAGCCAGAAGGCAGTTGCATGATTATGGCTCACCACAGTCTCAATTATCCAGGTGTGGGAGATCATTCCAACTCAACCTCTCAAATAGCTGGGACTACAGATATGCACTACCAAGCTCAGCGCTCTCCCTTGCTCTCCCAAGTCTTGCTATGTTGCCTAGGCTAATTTCTCACACCTGGGCTCAAACAACCTGCTCAACTTGGCGTCCCAAAGTGCTGGGATTACAAATGTGAGACATTGCACTCAGTCTATTGTTTAACTTCTCCGTATTTGTGTATTTTGGGGGATTCCTCTTGGTGATATTTATTTTTATTCTGTTGTAGTCTGAGAGGATGCTTGGTATGATTTTGACCTTTTGAAATTTGTTCACATTTGATTTATGGCTATGTGTTTGATCTTAGAGTACGTTCTGTGTGCTGATGTGAAGAATGTTTATTATGTGACTGTCAGATGAAGTATTCTGTAGATGTCTACCAGTTCCAGTGTCAAGTTTGGTTTCGGATTTCTTTGTTTTCTGCCTCGGTGATCTGGCTATAGCTGTTAGTGGGTATTGAAGGGTCCAACTATTATTGTGCAGCTGTCTATTTCATCTTTTTATTAGCAATTGTTTTATACATCTGAGTGTTGCTGGGTTGGGTACATATACATTTGATATTTCTTGCTGATGAATGGAACTTTTATCATTATGTAGTGCCTTTCCATCTCCTTTTTAACTTTTATTGGTTTACAGTCTGTGGTATCTGATATAAAAATAACCACCCTTGGTCTTTATTTATTTATTTTTTTGACCTGGAAGATCTTTCTCCAACCCTTTGCCTTGAGCCTGTGGGTGCCATCTGCAGTGAGATGGGTTTCCCGAAGGTGGCAGAAGTATGGCGTGTGCATCTTTATCCAACTTGCCACTTTGTGCCTTTTGAGTGGCACATTCTGTACATTCACATTTAAGTTAATTATTGATATGTGGGGATTCCTTCCTGTTATACTGTTATGAAGAAGCTGCTTTGTGTTCTAAGCTTGGTGTTGTTATGTGTGGTCTATAAACTCAGTGCTTACCTATACTTTTCCAATGGGTGGAACTGTTCTTTCAGTTTGGCACTTAGAACTTATTGAAGCATCTCCTGAAGAGCCGGTCTGAAGGTGGCATATTCTCTTAGCTATTGGTTATGTGGCGAGGATTTTAATTCTCCTTCATTAAGCAGCTTAACCTGATAGAGACAGAAATTCTTGACCAGAATTAATTTTCTTTATGAATGTTAAACATGAGTACCTAGTCCTTCTGGCTTGTGAAGATTCCTGCTGAGAAGTCAGCTGAAATGATCCCTCTAGCTGCATATAGGAGTTTTTCATTCATGTTCACCTTGACAAATCTGACCATTTATTACGTGTCTTGGGGATGGTTTTCTTATGTAATACCTCACAGGAGTTTTCTGAATTTCTTGTGTCGGCATGGCCATCTCTCTAGTGAGACGGAGTAACTTCTCTTGTGTGGCATCTTGGAAGACTTGTTCCAGGATGTTCTCAATTTCCCTTTCTCTCTCAGCCACAGATGTGGTATCTTTATGTAATCTCATACCTCTCACAAGCTTTGCTTATCTTTCTGAATTATTTTCTCCTTATTTTTTTCCATAATGAATTATTTAATTCAATAAATTGATCATTAATCTCTGAGATTATATTTTCTGCCTGCTTGATTTGGCGGTTAAGGTTTACTAATGTGTTTTAAAATTCCAGGAGTGAATTGTTCATTTCCGGAAATTTAGTTTGGTTCTCTCCTAGAATGGTGATGTCAGCTTTCACTTTCTGTGCTGTTTCTGTGGCCTGAGTGATTTCAGTGTCCTCTTTTTCTTGGGTCTCCTTGAGTCTCTTTGCCATGCATGCAAAGTCCAATTTCTATGTCTGTCATCAGAGACAGGTCATTTGAATGGGTTCCATTGCTTAGGATCTGAAATAGCCCCTTTGTGAGTGTTGAATCATTATGGTTTTGAGAATGAGGGTGTTTTTGTTTGTTTGTTTTGTTGTTTTTTTTGCTGGCCCTCATCTGTGAGGGCTCTCTTTTTTTTTTTTTTTTTATTGTGTCTTGTTATCACGTTTTCAGTCTTACTGCAAATACATATAGCAATAAACACTGAACACTTAGTCCTTCTTGTTATACGTCTTAAGTATTTCTTATTTCATTTCTAACTTTCAGCAGTTTGGAACAAATATTTGGTAAGGCAGCATAGAAAGGAAATTTTTTATCTAATCATATAACAAAAGCTTATTCTATGAAAAGCAGTCACAATTAGCAAAGGAAAATTTTGGTCATCTTCCTTATTTATTACTTTGAAGATTTAGAATTATTCTACTACCAAAAGGAAGTTAAGCCTTTGCCTTCCCAGGATGAGATATCAATTTGTTATACTCTGCCTTTGGCATTTATAAGGATTTCATAAAGTCATGACTGTCATCAAATTGGAAAATTGAAAAATTGGAAGTAGAGGACTGAATTCAAACCACTTGAATGCCAAGGCTAGTAGGAGACATTGTGTGGTTATATGGTGAGCACAGCAAAACACATTAAGATGGATCATTCTGGACGCTCAGCAAAGGGTCAGGTGGTTATAATCAACATGGAAATGTAATTTGGAAGCATTTACTGCTTTGAACTTTAAAAGGACTGTGGTGTTCTAGCTATCAGAGTGAAACGAATTTTTCGGGTCAGCCTGGGCTTGGGAGTGTCAGCTCAATGGATCGGCCAGCCAAGACCCAGAGAGGGTCAGCTCGATGGACTGGCAAGTGTAGCACCAGGAGTGTTGGCTCTAATGCCAGCTCGGTTGACTGGCAAAGCAGCCTCTGGGGTGCATGACTCTTTGGCTCTGATGATCTTCTGCTGCTTTTCAGGTCAGGGATCTTGTCTCATGCCCAGGAGGAATGAGGGACACGGATGAAAATGAGAAAGCAGAATTTACTGAGAGGACAGAAAAGCTACCACAAAGGGAGGAGACCCGAGGGGGTTGCCAGTCTGGGGCTGAAACCTAGTGCTTATATAGCCCTAAGACAGAACCGATTGGCTAGCACTAGCTGTGAGCTGATTGGTTACCACTAAGTAGCAGTTGGCAGGAGGTAGGGGCTTAGTGGTAATCTGATTGCTTGGCACTTGGCAGCAAGCTGATTGGTTGTGTTTTTATCCCAGCAGTGAGTACTTAAGAGTACTCACTAACTTGAGAGGCTGTAAGGAACTTGTTTACCTATGGGAGTGTATCAGCCAGACAGAAGTTCTCTATATTATTGCCAGGAACCCACCCTGTCTGTATGCCCAGCCTTTCTCTAGCTATCTCCTTTCTCAAAACAGGAATTTCCACTCTCTGCCACAAAGAAAAAAAATAAGTTTCAGGTCAACCACATGAATTATTTGACTGCTTTATTCCATAAGTGAATTCTGTTGTAAGGTTTTTGGTGTTGTAACTGCTAAATATCATTGAGAAGAAAGAAAAAAACGTAAAATAGTTGTAAGTGATTTATGATTAACTATGATTCAGACCTATCATTCCTTAAAATTCAAATTTTAAAAGTTAATTTTAAGAGTATCTATATACTTGTTTTAGAAATAATTATACATCTGCTGAAAATATAATATACATACATAATATCTAGGCTTGTTGCCATAGAAAATACAAGGAAAATGACAGTTGATTTTTAGAAACAGTTGCTATTCTTCTAACAGAAGATAAAATCGACAAGTTTTTTCATCCAAATATTTAAAAATAAGTCAAATTGAAGATAATGTTACAAGTAAAATTTAAATGTGCCACAAAGAACATTTATAATTCTAATGTAAGACTACAGTATGGATATTTTAATGGTGTGATCTTAAAATTAAAGTTATTAAATCTTGCTATAAACAGAAATACAATAGTCTTGATTATATATAAACATATTTTTATGTTCATAGATATAAAACATATTTTTTCTCATTTGAGAATAACTTCCCGAACAATCACTAAACTAGAGTGAAGTTTAATTGAATTATGTTAATTTTGTCTTCAAACCAGGTGTGATTACTTTTTCTTTTTTGAGTTGGCCCTCACTCTATTGCCCAGGCTGGAGTGCAGTGGCATGCCCACAGCCACCGCAGTCTTGACCTGATGGACTCTCGTGATACTTCCGCCTCAGCCTTCCAAGCAGCTGGAGCTATAGGCATGCACCACCACACCCAGCTAATTTTTTGATTTATTGTAGAGATGAAGTCTCACTAAGTTGCCCAGGCTGGTCTTGGACTCCTGGGCTCAGGCAATCCTCTCACTTTGGCCTCCCAAAGTGCTGGGATTATAGCCTTGAGTCACAACACCCAGTTGTGATTACATTTTTAAAAAAAATTTAACAATTTAAAAATATTTTATTGAAAATCTTTACATTTTATTTATTTATATATCAAAATTAGACATTAGTTAGAGCATCTTATAAAATACTAAGCCATAATTTTAAATTAATTTTATTCATTCAAAATAATTATATAATGTGGTGATTAGTCAAAGTGTAATTCTTCAAACATTACTAAAAACATATTATCTATATATTCAATTAATTATTTTGATTAATCTGTGTTCACTTGAAGAATTCTTTAAAATAATATTACATTTAAGAGTGAAGTTATAGTTATCCTTTTTTGTTTTTGTTTTTGTTTTTTAACAGAAAACACTGTCCTTCCTAGTCTCAGTATTTAGAGCCCTCTTAGCCAACATAACAGGCTTTATATTTATGTAGATTAATTGAGGGTAAAAAAGCTTGTCTGCTTTGAAGAATATCTTGAAACAGGAGCATATAAAATAGATTATTATTATTATTTCATCATATACAACATTTCACATACTTATATTTTAAAGTTAAGTACAGAGTTTAAATCACTATTTAAACCACTAATCAGAAATATGAGATAGAACATATTCTTACATAAAGTGAAAGTTTACATTCACTCCCCTTTGTACAGGTAGGTCTCTGCAATTAAGAAATAATAATTGTGTATAAGACAGAGAGATAATTTTTGTATATTATTCACCTTAGAAATAACTGGTGGTCTTAAAATATACCAATTAATGTCAGCAAGATGGTGAACTAGAATATCCCCCAGCATAACTACTCTCCAAAAAATATTCAAAGATAAAAGCAGCCTGAATTTACCAAAAGTCACGAAAGAAGTGGAGAAACCCCCAGGCCAATGGAATTTAGAGAAGTCACACTGGTAGGAAGAATGATCATTTTAGACTGTGGCAATCTTGCCTCACACAGAGAATTTCTCTAGGTGCTCAATTTCCTAGGTGAGAAAAGGAAATTGGAAGTGGATGTTTTATCTCTCTGTATGCCTGAAATAATTCACGGAAAGTCCACTTTAATCTCATACCATGGGAGCCAATAGGAGCACCAGGAGGACTGAAATGGAGTAAAAGAGTGGGATGGTGATTACATGGATCTTGGTGGCGAATCTGTGATCTTATCAGTGGTGACACCATGCAGAAAACAGTCTGCCTGCTTTATAATGTTGCAGTCTGTGGGAAGGATCAAATCCCTAACCAGATTTTCAACAATGTCCAATTGTTTATTATGAAACTTCCCCTTACTAGAAATAGCTAAAAGACTGGATGGCATTCAAGTTTCTGTTTAAGTATTCCTTAGCCTGGAAAACAATACCATACCAACAATATAGTTCCGGGGCAATGTTTAAGTTCTGATGTTTCCTATAAGTCTTCTCCAAACCAAGAAACAATGACAGGGCAGCAGTTCAGTTCCTGAGCAATATTTAAGTTATAATGTTCACTACAAATCCCCAAACCAGGAAACAACGGCATGGCAATAAGTTAGTTCTAGTGCAATATTTGGGTTCTGGTTCTTACTATAGTCCTTACCAGAACTAGAAGAAACAAATGACCAGTGTTTATTCCAATTGTAAGTAGTAAAAGTCTTCCACCATCAAAATACTTCTGCAAAAACTGTAAGAGGTGTCTGTTGTCTCAGATGTAGGGGCATAGCATAAAGATGCAAGGATTGTGAAAACTAAGAGAAACATGACCACAAAAAAACCCCATAAAATTCAAGTCATAGATCTATAAGGACTGAAGAGCTATGAAGAATGTTAAACAGAAAACAAAGAATAATCTTCTTGTAGAGGGTTGAAATCACAATAAAATATGAATAGAAAACTAAATAATGTTTTTAAAAAATCCAGGAACATTGAACAAAGAAAAGCAATCCTTTTTTTTTTTTTTTTAAAGAAGTCCTAGAAATAAATAAATAACTGAAATAAAAAGCTTATCTGAAAACTCTAACAAGACACGATCACAGAAAAAAATTAGTGAATTGAAGACAGAACATATAAAATTACCCAATCAGAGGGACAAAAAGGAAAAAAATAAAGAAATATGTGACATCATCAAGTGAACTAATTCCACATAACAGAAATTCTAAAGTAGACAGGAGGAAAAATAAAGGTCTACAGAAAATATTTCTAAAACATAATAACTGAAAATTTCTCAAATCTGAAGAAAGATGACACTCCCTAGGTATAGGGAATTCAGGGGCTGCTACTCAAATCAACCCAAAGAGAAAATTGTCAAGGCAAATAAAAATCAAATTAGCAACAGCCAAAGACAAATAAAGAATACTGAAGGCAGCAAGGAGAAAGAAAAAAAACAAAAACAAAAACAAAAAACATATTGCATTCAATGGAACCCAATTCAGTTTTCAGCAAAGTTTTCAGCAGAAGCCATGTAGATCAGGAAATGGAAGAATGCTATAGCCAAAGTGCTGAAGAAAAATTTTCAACCAAGAATACTTTACCCTACTCTACAAATACTCTACAAAACTGTTCTTCAAACATGAAGGAGAGATAAAGACTTTTCCATACAAACTGAAACTGGGGGAATTTATCAACAGCAAATTTGTATTATAAGAAATACTAAAGAGAATTATTGTACCTGCAAAAAATGCTAATGTGAAACAAGAAAGCATCTGAAGATTTTAGACTCACTAAGGGGAAAAATTAGAGGAATTTAGGGTACTCATACTATAATTTGGATAAGAATGGCCAGTTACATCTTAAATATAAAAACTAAGTGATTAAACTTAAAAACAATTGATTAGGAGATCGGAAATATTAAAATATGTAAATAGAGGCATCAAAAAGTGAGGAGGGGTGTTAAATTGTAGAAGAAGTTATTACTATTTTTATTTTTGCCAAAAAAACCACCAAGAAACTATGTGTTAATATCCATGATGAACATAGACTCAAAAATCAAAATGCTGAACAAAATACAACCAAACAGAATACAACAAGATGTAAAAGATAATGAATGAATCATGATCAAATGATATTTATCCCAGGAATACAAGGATGGTTCAACATATGCAAATGAATCAATCTCATAAATCATATCAATAGACTGAAGGAATAATATGTCATCTCAATAGTTGCAAAAAGGAGCTTTTAATAAAATTTAGCTTCACTTTATGATTTAAAAAACCTTTTAAATAAATTAGGTATATAGAGAAAACGCCTCTATATAATAAAGCCTGTATGTAACAAATCCATAGCTAACATCTTTCTGAATGAGGAAAAACTGAGAGCTTCTTCTCAAAGAACTGAATCAAGTCAAAGATGCTCACTTTCACCACTCTTATTTAGCATAGTACTGTAAGTTCTAGGCAGAGCTATTCAGTAAGAGAAAGCAATAAATGGAATCCAAATTCATAAGAATTAGTCAAATTGTTCCTGTTTGCAGGCAACATAATGATATACACACCTAAAGACTTTACCAGAAAACCCTTATAACTGACAAACAGATCAATAAATTTGCAGGCCACAAAATAAATATATAGAAATCAGGAGTGCTTTCATACATGAACAATGGAAAAGGTGAAAAAAATTAAGAAGGCAATTCCATTTACAAAAACTACTAAAATAAATAAATTAAGTGCCTAGGAATAAATATAATTAAGCAGGTGAATGATCTCTACGAGGAAAACAATGAAACACTGAAAAAGGAAGTAAAAGGATATAAAAAAGTGAAAAGACTTTCCTCAATCATTGATTGAAATAATTACAATTATTAATATAAAATACCACCCCCCAAATCCCTACAGATTCAATAAAATCTCCATCAAGATATTAGTAAATCATTTTTTTCACAGAAATGAATATAACAATTCTATCATTTATATGGCACCACAAAAATCACCGAATAGCCAAAGCAATCCTGAGAAAAATAGCAAAACTTAAGGCATCCCACTACAAGACCTCAAAATATGCTGTAGTCTTGTATTAACCAAAACATCAGGGTGCTGGCATAAAAACAGACACATGGACCAACAGAACAAACTAGAAAACCTAAAAATTAACTCGTGTATCTACAACTAACTAATTTTTGACAAAAGTGCCAAGAACTGGGACGCTGATAAAATGTTACTCATCCACAAAAACAAAAATAAAAACACAATTCTGTCATCTGTATCAACATGAATATAACCGGATACATTAAATGAAATGAGCCAGAAAAGAAAGTTAAACATCATATGGTAGCATTCTTATGTAAGTGCCCAAAATAGTTGACCTCATAGAGGTAAAAAGCAGAAGGATTATAAGAGGCTGAGAAGGGTAGAGTTACATGATGAATTGGAAGACATTTGTTAAAGGATACAAAATTACAACTAGACAGGAGTAATCAGTTCTGGCATTCTGAATCACTGTAGGATGACTATACTTAAAAATAACAGTTTACATAGTTTCAAATAGCCAGGAGAAGGATTTGAACATTCCCAACACAAACATAATAAATATTTCAGATGATAGATGTGCTAATTACTCTGATTGGAGTACTATGCATTATGTTTATTGAAATATCATTATGTACCCCATGAAATTGTGCAATTATTATTCATCCATTAAAAATAAATTTAAAAGAAAAAAAGACTCAACAAAACACTGCCTTTAAGAAACTCAATTCATCATTAAGATACACACACAAATTCAAAGAGAAGGGATGTAAAAAGATATTTCAGGTTCATGAAAGCAAATTTAAAAAAAAATTAAGTACACACATACATACATACATAAAAGCAGGAATAACTACACTTATGCCTGGTAAAATATACTATAAATCAAAGAATGTAAAAAGAAACAAGTTAGAAAAAATAAGTTCTGGTGTTCTATAGCACAGCAGATTATATTGTATATTTCAACTTAGCTAGAAGTTTTAGAATGTTCCTAACAGAAATAAATGATAAGTGTTTGGGATGGTGGATAGCTTAAGTACCCTTATTTGATCATTACACATTTTACGGTAACACAATGTGCATCCGAATTTTACAGGTACTCACTGTTTCATTCAATGCTAGAATATATATATATATATATATATATATATATATATATATATATATATATATACAGTTATTATGTATCAATACAAATTATTTTTTTTCTGGCATTTACCTTAAGAGATTTAATGGAGAGAAGTGAGAGCTGATAACTGGTATAATGTACTAGGACTGTAATAGATTGTGTATTGTGTTAAGAAGAACCACCTAGACATAATAGGTAGTGTCAGGAGATTTATTAAATAGCTTCTACGGCCTCAGGTAAGAACAAAGAAAGAGAAAGAGAGGGAGAGCTGTTAGTATTAATGAGGAAGAAATGGTTGCCCAGTTGAGTGTACGCATGTGTGTATGCAGGGGTGCTCATCAGACAGCCTCCAGTCTCTCGACCTCCTCCCACGTGGACTCCGAAGGATCTTAGACTGAAGCTCTGAGTAGAAATAGAAAGAAGCAGTTATGGTGAGAACAGGAGAGGAATGGCGATGACTGTGACTCTGACATGCCAAAAATCTTTATTTATGGAAGGGGCAAGATGCCAGTGCCTGTCCCCAGCTGGCCCACCGGTACAGTTCTGAGCTTAAATGTCATGTCCGTGGGCAAGAAGAACTTTTAAAATAGAATAAAATGGAAACATTGAATAAAAAAAATCTAAACAAAATAAGTGATATATCTGGGAAAGTTATCTAGCTAGAACAGGAAAACACTCCACATTGAATATGGTTTAAGCTATTGTGGCTAACACAAACATATGTATGCTTTGATTGTGTTGTAGATTATACTGTAATATAGTTTCTATTTATCTTATAAATTTTATATATAAGGATAAACTTATATAATGCATGAATATACTTTATTTTTTAATCATAAGGTAAATTATTATATAAATATTAAGTATGGAAACAGCATGAGAGCTAGGGATTTTCACTGTTTCATTCAATGCTGGAATGTCAGTGTCTGAAATATTTCCTAACATGTTGGACATTTAACAAATCTTTTTAAAAATTTATTAAAATTAATCGAATAATTATTATTGACAGACTGCTTAGTATATATTTTTCCCTTAAAATCAAGACACCATTCTCATCCTAAATATTCTTATTTATTTCAAAACGTTCTATAACATGTATAATACTATTTTTTTAATTTCCTTTAGCTGTTTTCTCTACTTTGACAAATATTTCTTCTCTCTGACTAGTCTCACTCTCCGAGTCCTTTTTACTGGTCAGGTAGGTTTGCAATTCAATCTACGGCATGGCATGAGTGGACTATTTCAGATTAAACTTATTGTTTTTATAGTTCCATTTTTTGGACAATATTGTATATTCGCTTCAAATCATGTAATGCATTATAATGTTTTATTGTTCTATAATGTTTCAACAGAATGTTTTCCTTTATCATATTATCTCAAGACCTTTGAATACTTTGTGTATTTCTTATAATTTTTTATTATCGTTGCCATCTGTACCAAATACTGCGGTTGCTTTAAAATACATTGTCAACCTCCTGTGAGTTGGTTACAGAGTAGCTGTAGAGAGCCAGCAGTCTGTCCCATCAAGCAGCCTTGCTTCTCTCTTTCTGGCGTATCTGCTGCTCTCCCCAATGTCTACCTGGGAAAAACTGGGAGTTTTATTCTCCTTCATATACAGGAGTGTACCAGACCCAGACTCTCTCTGTTTTATTGGTACATTTCTGAGATTTGCCACATGGAAGGTCTCCAGTAGGATTGGGCCTTTTGCTGACACTGATCATCTGTGTATCACCACACTCTTTATTGGTCATTATTTCTTCATTGTTTCAAGTCTCATTTTTTCTGTTCTCATTGGTACTTCCTGGTATCACCTCCACTCCAAAAATCACCTGCCCTCAAGTCTTTGGCTGAAGATCTGCTTACCAGGGAGTCCAAACTAGGACAAAGTCCTTTCCTATTTTCATGTGATTGGCTCTTCTTTCTCTTCGGATTTCAGCTTAAATATCATCTAGGCTGAATAATCCCCCCCAAAATATATTTACGTCTGAGTTTCCATAATCTGTGAGCATGTCACCTGACACAGCAGAAAGGACTTTCCAGATATGTTAGAATTAAGAACATGTACATAGGGAGATTATCATGGGTTAAGATGGGCCTACTGCCATCACAATGTTAAGGGAAAAACTTTAGACAAATTAAATGTAGTTTATTAGGGCAAAGAAGCATTCATGAATTGAGCATGAGCCAAAGACAGAGGAAGTTCAGAGGTGTCAGCCCTGCAGCCTGAGCACCAACCTTTTGTAAGCCAGACACAGAAGCAGTAGAGAAATCACTTGATTGGCTACATCTAGGCATCCACCTTATTTGAGCCCAGAATTAGAGTTGGTTGCGTGTGATTGGCTACTGTGACTGACAGAAACTAAACTGTAAATTACACTCCTGAGTTATGTTGCAGTTTGCTGTGTAGGGGCTTAAGGTATAGAGGCAGCCTCAAGTCAAAAGTATGTTAATTCAACAACAATCATCGTTTTGAAGAGTCAGAAAGAGATCAAAGACTGAAAGCACAGCATAGGGAGACCTCATGTCTACCAAAAAAAAAAAAAAAAAAAGAGCAAAAAATTAGCTGGGCATGGTGGCATGCCCCACTGGGGAGTCGTCTGAGGTGAAAGTGTAGCCTGAAAACCAGCAGATCAAAGCTGTGGTGGGCTGTCATTTTGCCACTGCACTCCAGCCTGGGCCACAGAGTGAGGCCTTGACTGAGAAAAATAAATACATAAGAATGAAAGTTGGTTTTAAAGATTGAGGAGGAAACCTCAAACCAAGCAAGGAAAGTAACTTCTAGATGTTGGAAAAGGTAAGGAAACAAATTCTCCCCTAGATTCTCCAAAAGAAATACAACCCAACAGACCCACTTTTTAGACTTCTGACTGCCAGAACTATAAATCATAAATGTGTGTTGTGATAAGCCACTGAATTTGTAGTAATGAGTTACGGCTGCAATAAGAAACCGACCCAAATATTATTTCCTCAAAAGCTCTCTCTGATCACCTCATCTGTGAGAAATTTCCCTATACAGACATAAGAAAAATATATGCTTCTGTTTTGTCACGTACTGTGTACTCCATGCTACATCAAGACCAAAAATCTTACTCACCTTTCATTTATCTTGGTATCCTTATGGTATTATGTGTACTCAGTATTACAGGGGGGACCCAACTTATGGATGGACATTTGAGGTTTTCCCACATGATGGGAAAACCTATTTCTGAACGTTGTTTATGGGTGTCATTCTCTCAGTCTATTTCAGTGGAGAGCCATATTATTTATTTCTTTTCTTTCTCAATCCACCGTACTAACATATGCTTTACAGATCCAAGGTGTGTAACTTTTTAGGCATACAGCGATTTTCCATTTATTTATTTAAGGTAGAGACTGTTACCATCATAGCAAACAAGTCATGAAAATCTTCCCCATATAATTATTTTATTGCATGTATCTCTAATCCCCTGACAAATGGAGCACTTACTTGACATGTTCTCGTCTCCAAAATGCGTATATAGCATCCTTGATGATCTGACTTAAAAACATAAAGACAAAAATCAAAACCAAAAACAGCAATCCTGTAACACCAAGGGAAGGCCACCAGTTGTTGCCTGCCGAGATCCGTCATCCTTCCTACCTACTTTTTCTTGAGCAGAGGCTCAAGTTTGAAGCTCCTATTGACAGCAAGTAGTCACACTAATATTTCACGGATTTATATTGGGAAATTCAAGTGTTTTTTTTAAGGCACTTGTGCAGATCTTCCTATCTTCACAATTGACTTTGGATATGGTGTTATTAGTTCTATTTTTTACTAGTTTGTGTTTGCACCAGTTTTCAGTTTACTGTATTATGTTTGACTCATTGTATACTGTCGTGATTAACAGAAACCTCAAACATTCTCTTTAAATAAGGTCTCTGAAGGACAAAGAAGATACTAAGAGCTGAATGTGAGTTAGAAAAATGCATACTACACTAGAAACCTGGTTCCAGGATTAATTGCTAGAAAGCTGCCTCAGGGTTACTGCTTCTGAAACTATTAATCAATTAAGACATACACTCAATCATTCATTTTACAAGTATTTATTGAATGTCTATAATACTGAAGGCACAATGTTAATATCTAGAATACAGCACACCACACACACACACACAAAACCCATATGTAACTCTTGCAGTCATGAAGCAACCTATTGAAGCATAGATAATACAAATTCAACAAAACCAAAAAAAACAAGAAACAAAAGAAACCAAAAGCAGAGCACTTAATTGTGTTAAGTATGATAAGAAAATGATAGTAGGGCATAAAACAATGAGAGTAAGAAGGACTACTCTTTTTTTTTTTTTTTTTGAGTTGAAGTCTCACTCTGGCTGGAGTGCAGTGGCACACTCATGGCCACCGCAGCGTTCACCTGCTGGACTCCAATCATTCCACCTCAGTCTTCCAAGTAGTTGGAACTACAGGAGTGTGCTACCGTGCCCAGCAAATTTTTTATTTATTATTTATTGTAGAGACGAGGTTTCACCAAGTTGCCCGGGCTGGTCTCGAACCCATGGGCTCAGGCAATTCACTCACCTTGGCTTCCCAAAGTGCTGGAATTACAGGCTGGGCCACCAAGCCCTAGATCAAACAGTGAGGATTGCTTTGAAAGAAGGGATACATAAATTGAGAATTAAAACTTGAAGAAAGACAAGGATCAATACCCTAGAGAGAGGGTATATGATGCAACTTTCTTCCATTAAGAAAACGTGAGTGTAATCGGGCATGGTGGCTCACACCTTTAATCCCAGCACTTTGGGTGTCTGAGATGGGAGGATTGCTTGACATCAAGAGTTCAAGATCAACCTGGGCAACAAAGCAAGACCTCATCTCTACAAAAAAAAAAAAAAAAAAAAAAGAAGAAGAAGAAAGAGAGAAAAAACAGAAAAAAAAGTTAGCCAAGCATTTGTGATGTGTTCCTGTAGACCCAGCTTCTCAGGAGGCTGAGACAGGTGGATCACATGAGCCCAGGAGGTCAAGGCCATGGTGAGCCATGATCATGCGACTGCACTACACCGTGGACAACAGAGTAACACCCTGTCAAACAGAGAGAGAGAGAGACAGAGAGAGAGAGAGAGAGAGAGAGAGAGAGAGAGAGAGAGAGAGAAAGGAAAAGAAAAACAAAAATGTGAGTGTACTTATGAACCATAAGTAAGCTAGGACAAAAAAATAGGAAAAATCAAGGAGGGCTGTATTAGTAAATTTTGACAGGTGGTGCCCAGTTTTGTACATTTTTTTTCAGGTGGTCATAGGTAGTATCGGTTGTCTCCAGATTGTAATGTGATGTCGCTTTTCAAACAGGAAGTAAAGCAGCCTTATTTATGTTCTTAGAAATCACTTTTTAGTTTTTGTGGAAATACAGATTCTAAGCCAGATGTTCCCATTTCAAAGATTTAAAAGTAGCATTGATTTTGTCTTTGGTGTTCTTGTTGTCAATCAAGTTAATCATCTAAAATTTAAACTTGTAACTATTTTTCATGGGATCAATGATAAAAGTGTTTTGTTTTCTTTTTTCATTTGTGGGTAAAAGACACGAGCCAGACATCTCTCAAAAACAAGATATATAAATGGCCAAAAAACATATGAAAGAACGCTCAACATGTACTAAATATCAGGAAAATGCAAGTTAAAACCACAGATACTACCTTACACCAGTCAGCATGGCCTTTATAAAAAATAAAAATGAAAACAAACTAAAAAAATAATGCCGGCGCAGATATGGAGAAAAAGAAACGCTTATACACAGTTGGTGAGAGTGTAAACTAGTGCAACCTCTATGGAAATATGGAAATCGATAAGGAGATTTCTCAAAGAACTTCAAGTAGATCTACCATTTGGTCCAGTCATCCCGCTCCTAGGTATCTCCCTGAAGGAAGAGAGTTTCTTCTATTAAAAAAAAAAGACACTTGCACACCCATGTTCATCACAGCACAATTCACAGTTGCAATGTTGTGGAATCAACCAAAATGCCCATCAACCAATCAGTGAACAGTGAAACTGTGGTATTACATACTAGGAACCCTACTCAGCTATCAAAAAAAATGAAATAACATCTTTTACAGCAACATGAATGAAATTGGAGAACATTATCCTAAGTGAACTAACTCAGGAACAGTCAACCAAACACTGCATGTTCTCACTTGTAAGTGGCGCTAAACTAAGGATATGGAAAAAATACAGAGAATGATAAAATGGACATTAAAGACTCAGAAGAAGGGGCAGAAGGAAAGAGGGTTGAGAAATCACCATCAGGTACAATGTGCACAGGTGGGAGTGGTGTGTACACTTAAAGCCCAGAATTCTTTGCCACCATAAATGCAACCATGTAACCCAAAACTATTTGTACCCCCTAAAGCTATTGAAATAAATTTTTTAAAACATTTTTAAAATTTGCATGAAAGTAAGACCTCTCAAAGTTTTTTTTATTTGTTTTCAATTAGTTTCCTTTATAAAATATTACTTAGCCCAAAAGACTGAAGCATGCGAAACATAACTTCTCAATTAAACTGTTTCTCCTCTTTGGAATTATATGGGACTATAGAATATTCTCAGTAGAATGTAGTTTTTTTTTTTTCTTTTTGATAATATTTTGAAAAAGAATTGTTTTTTGGTCTCAGATAATATTTGCTTCTGCTTAATTATGGGTAATATATTTCTTAACAGAAAAAGTAATCAGATCGTAGATACTTCGATTGTTATGTTGCCCCATTTCATAGTATTAACCACAAACAAGTTAAAATCCACCAATAAGGGGCCTTAATTGATTAGCTAACATTATCTGTTTCTAATAAAAATGCGTCTAAAGAACTAGATATAAATAGATATGTAGAACTCTAGATAAATAGATGTATTCAATCTAATGATAGAATCTTGACAAATATCAGATTAAGTTAATAACTATTATCTAGTGGTTATGTGTTTTTTAAATTTTTATTTGTTGTTGAGTCAGGGCCTCATTCTGTTGCCTAGGCTGTAGTACCGAGGCACAATAGCAGCTCATCACAACCTTGACCTCTTGGACCTGACGTAAGATGATAAACATTATCTAGTTAAATATAAATACATAAGAAGTCCTGATTTATTTATTAGGCCCTGTGCGGTGGTTCACACCTGTAATCCCAGCACTTTGGAAAGCCGAAGACAGAGGTTTGCTTGAGCCCAGGAGTTTGAAAGCAGCCTAGGCAACATAGTGAGACTTTGTCTCTACAAAAAAAAAAATCAAAAAATTAGCTGAGCTTGGTGGTGCACACCTGTAGTCCTAACTACTTGGGAACCTATGGCTGAAGAATCACCTGGGCCCAGGAGGTCGAGGCTGTGGTGAGTCATTATCATGCCACTGCACTCCAACATGGGTGACAGAGTGAGACTGACTCAGAAAAAAATGGAATAGCATAATAATAAACAAAAGTCGGTCAATAAGCAATAATCAACCCAAAGCTCTATTCTATGCATGTAGACATGTGACACATGGATTGTTGGCTACAACACCCATTAGCAGTCCTAATAATACCACCAGCAGCAACAGCAGTAATTTGAAGAGCAATAATATCATCCAGGAGGAAGAAGAGGATAAAGTGAAAAAGACAGAGGGAAATAGGATTAAACGGAAACAATAACAACAGAAGTATTGTTAATTGCAGTCATAATTCAAATAAAATGTGGGCACAGATAGAATTCTAGTCAAAAGTCATAGCTCATTGGTCTTAAGGAGCTTGGATGCTACATGGGTGATTTCTTTAATTCCTTCTATTGACATCACTTTGGTTTCATCAATCTGGATAATTCAAAATAGGTACTGCTAAGAAGGATTGCCCTGGTCACTTATAAATTCAGTCGGAATTACTCTTGGTGACAGCCTCAGTGGGTTTTATTTGGGTTGGAGGCAGTGGAGTTTAAATGAGTGATTAATTCATTAGAAATTATATCATGGAATTCACTCACAGGCTGAGTATGTTTCTCACTTATAAAACTAATTAATCTGAACTAGATTTGTCTTGTAAACACTTGAGTCATAAAACAGAATTGACTTATAGAATTAAAGCAGATGGTATTTGTGGTAGTCTAATTTTTATTTTTTTTACTGAAGTGACTTATTAGTAGGTGACTATGAAACACAAATGCAACATAAATTTACTGTGCTTAGACAAAGTAATATAGTGATTTGTGTAAATTATCTGGGTTCAGCTGAATAGTCACTTTTTTTGCTAGAAACACTAGACAACCATGGGCATAAGGTGTTTTTTCCTTTGCATGAAGTAGGTAAATGTTACATGAAAATGCAGGGTTGGTTGTTCAAGTAATGGATGAGATCCACATTTCACAGTGTTTATCCAAGAAATTACACAAAGTATTAGATTTCAGGTATGAAAGCTACACAAACATCAATATAGCAATCATGTATTTATTTTAAAAATGCTCATTATGGCTATCAGAATCTAATTTTATGTTTAGTTTTCTTTGGGTTGCCTGGCATTAATTTGAGAATGCTAGTCTAGCAATTTTCATATCGATTTTCATCACCAAAATGAAAGTATATTTTTATGGTGGCTTCTCATTCTCGCGTTTGTTGCTAAAAATCGCATTTTAATTAAATCTCCGTGTTAATGGGTTTAGCACTAGTTGCCACCTTAATAAATCAGAACTACCAAGTCTGTTCAGTTTCCTCAAAGTGCAATCAATGCTAATTTCATTTCGTTCAGCAACTCCATTTACTTTTGTATTGGACGTTCAATTATTTCCAATTACAGTTTCAACGTATTAAGATAAATGTGATATAGCATCTAAATTGTAACTTACAGAAGTTCGATTTTTATCATTTTGTGCATTGGAACCTATTGAGGAAATAATGTTAGAAGATAAGTATCAATGCTGTTAATTCAAATATCTCTTTGTTTTGCCTAGAAGGTGTTTATGCAGATGTATGCACACACACATTCACTGAAAACAGATACGTTTTAAGTGATGAAGTTGCAACGCTACCAAACAGCAGCTGAAATATTTTACAACTATTACAGTACTCTTCCAAAGCATGACTGTCGTAAGCATAGATGTTATTCTAGACTTCCTTTCCAATTAATTGTTTCTCAGTATTCAGATTTTAAACAACATAAAAGTTACAAGATAGTAACTCATTTTATCATTTTCCATGGTTGTGAATGATTGATTTAAATCTCTACTGTATAGAGAAAATAAATCTGATTTTCACCTTTCATTTTCATAAAAATTTGGCATTTTTATTTGGCACATTTGTTATTTCTAAAAGAATGATTATATTAAATAAGAAATTAAGTATTTCAGCTTTTTATACATAAAAAATGTTACACAGTAAGAATATAAAAAGAACTAGGGTTAGATTGTTATAAATATTTTATTTACATGTGTTTTTCCCCACTGTAAAGTATATTATCTATGAGTAGGGGCTGCTTCCAAATATTTTGAATAGCTTTATTCTAAAAATCAAATATATTGTTTCAAAGAAAAAAATGAGAAAGATATGCTGGTCATACTTTTCAAATCAATGAAATTTATTTGATGTATGCTAAATATTCTCATGAAATTTGTAAGAAGACCTAATATAATTTGATTAAGAGATTTCTTTCATAGAAAGAATAACATTCCAAATGAATTTTTCCCACAACCTCTCTGTATTTTATATTTCTAAGAAAAGATTTTTTACATCTCTTGAGATTTGAGTCAGAAATACAAAATTTGAGTTTCTATTAAGAAAACAGATATTTGATGCAGGAAGTGGAGACAATTCTGAAAGCAATACTTAGGAAGACTTTTATTTTGCTCTGATGGTCGAGAATGCCTTCTAATATATTTTAATTTGTTTTAAATCTTCAAGATTGTTATGCTTTTAACATGAAAACATTTAGCCACATTTTCATATTTAATGATTCACTATTAGAAGTCTGTGAGCAATGATTCCCAACTCTTACACCACAGATTTTCATGTTTAATGCAATAAGTGGTTAAAATAATAATTATACCTCAAAGACATATAAATAAGTGTTCTTAATTTCTATTCCAATTATTTTCTAAAAGACCTACTGTCTCTGACATTGAATTGAAGGTCAGATAACTCAAAAAGAAAATTGTTAATAATACTTTTTTAAGGGAATTAAAACATTTGGACACTTTAACTGCTGGTCAACTGAAAATTCGCTGGTTAATAATTAAGGAACTTTTCTTAGAACTCTACCTAGGGTTCTCCTTAAATGCAAATTACTGTAAAAATTTGGCATGCTGTACCTATGAGAAAAAAAAAAACACCCTGGTTTTCATTTACCTTCAAGCCAGTTTTTGGTGCAACCTTATTTTAGAGAGTCGTTTTTTTTTTTTTTTTTAGATATTTAAAAATCTGAATACAACATGGAATTTGCAGTTGTTTGTTGTTATTTTTTAGATTTAATATTTATAGATAATTACAGTTATTTTATTAAACTTAATATTTTCTGAATACAGAAAACGTTCTCTTATTGTGTCACGAAGGACATTTTTGTTTCTGTGAGCATTTTATAAGTACTCAAGCAAAAGATAAGCTTATTTCATTTTAAAGAAAATGCCCATTGATAATGATCTAAGAGATTATGTTTACACTTGAAAATATTCAGCAAGATAGCTGAATGTAATGTAAAGCATAAATGAAGAATGCCCATGGTTAATTAAATTGCATTTCTTGACAAAACAAATGTATGACAATCAGATATGAAGCTCTTAGTCAATCTCCCTGCTAAGCATTTAAGACTTAGAAAAAATAAAGGAATAAGTTGGGTTTAGCATTATTATAGATGTGAACCACATCCAGTGATAATACCATATTATTTTTCTGGAATGACAATGAGGACATTCACCTTAAGAGGCTTCCTTTGATGCCGTATTTAAAATCGCAAGTGAGAGCTGTGTTAGGAATACAATGAAACCACAGGTGGTGTTTTGGTTCTCAAGTCCCTGACGCTTCAAATAGAAAGACTGAATTAACAGATGAAATGCAGAATCTGTTTGAAGCCTGGAATAAACTGTTCAAATATTTAATTTGCCTGTTTAGATCTTATTATTAATAACAACAAAACACTATATCACAATAACAAACAGGGTTCACATAATTACTAGCTAATGAATCATTTGCCTGCTATTATTTTAATTTGAGCTCTTTTAGGATGGGTAACTACTCCTCTCATTTCCTTTCAAATTTACCAATGAACATACTTGTTTAAAATATTTTATCTCACACTGTATTTACAGTAAAACGTAGCTACAAAAGGGATTATTTCTGTTACTATTTTTTTTCACTATATAACCTTTAGTAGCTAATGAGGGCCATAGGTCCGTATGACTTCCCAAAAATTGCCTTGCGGTCAATAACCTACTTAGCATAGTGGCTGGCTGGAATTGTCAGCTTGTTTTTTTCAACACAACTGCTAAAGAGCTAGATGCAAACTGCTGCACCACAATGCTTAGAAAATGTTGAAGCAGGGACCAGGTTCGATGGCTCAGCATTGCCTGGGCCTGAGAGTTCGAGACCAGCTCGGGCAACTTGGTGAGACCTCATCTCTCCAATAAATCAAAAATTAGCCGGGCGTGGTAGTGCATGCTTGTAGTTCCAGCTACCTGAAAGGCTGAGGTGGAAGGATACCCAGAGCCCAGCAGGTCCACACTGGGGTGGCTGTGAGCATACCACTGAACTCCAGCCTGGGAGATAGAGTGAGACTTGGACTCAAAGAGAGAGCGCGCACGAGAGAGAGAGAGAGAGAGAGAGAGAGAGAGAGAGAGAGAGAGAATATTAAAGGAGGTATAATAAGATAATTATTTTTTTCCTGGGAGACAGCAATGACATAGAGAATTCGGAACAAATAAAGAAAATCTTTGGAGAACCAGAAAAGATATTATTCTTAAGGAAATAAAATTAACATAAACCTCAAACATATGAATACAAAAATTATAATAAACAAGAACCCAAAAAAACTGTTTAAAAGACTTCAAGTGTCATCCTTACAAAGCATTCACTTGAGGACTGTTTTTAATGAATGGATAACAGATTAATACTTTTTATGATTGAAACCATAATTAAAATAAAAATCATTTTGATTTATTAAGACTTTTGTAAGCTCACAAAAATGCATCCTTGGACACAAGTGTCAGAGGTTCAAGGACTATTTTTCTCTAGTGGTTCAGTAAAATAATGCTTAGAAACTCATGGAGGCACTACATAAACTTTATTAAAACACCCGAATAACTTATAACATCCCTAGATTCTCTTCCACTTTGTGGCTCTTTCTTTGGTTCCTTGTCAAGTATCTTCAATTTTGAATAATTAAACAAATGGAATGTTTGTGCTTTTTAATATATTAACTATATGACTTGCTTAAATAGGAACAGGTATTTATAAAATACATTGTTGCTAAATTTTTGAGTACTTGTTTTTTTTTATTCTTCTGTACTAAAAACCATAGTAAAGAACTCTTTCAGGAGAATAATATAAATTAGAGAAATGAGCTATTGGGCCCAAAAGTGAGCATCTGTTTTCTCTAAAAGGGATATTCTGGACTCAGGTATAACACATTGTTGTTTTATTGAACTATGGGGTCAATGCTGTCATGTGTTCTAATTTTTCAAAAGAGAATAGGAACTCAGGTTTAATGTCAAGTTTCTTGAATGAAATGTAAGCAACACATTCAAATGCTTTTGAACATTTTGTACAAGCTAAGAAATTATGGGCAAAGTCTCTATTTGGCATTCTTGCCTCCATTTTATATCTCAAGGTTTTAGGACGAGAGAAAATGTATTGTTTTTAGCATGTCACTGTCTTCACTGAGATTATTTTTTCATGCATATAATGTATTTGATATTTTAAAGGTTTTTTGTTTGTTTGTTTAAAAGACTGTGGTTTAGTTTTCTCAGCGTTCAAAACTATTTTTTTCTTAAAGCTTCATAACCCTTGAATGGGACACCTGCTTATGCATAAATAAATTTCAGATAAGCTGCTTTGAGAGTTTAGAAGAGACCTGTTTAGTGAACACCGAAAAAGTCTAGAAGACAGCATTTGGACTTTAATATTCTCTTCTATTTAGTTGAACATTTAGTTTTAACTAATACTACGGCACATAAAATGAAATAAATGGTAAGTGCTAATAATATTTGGAGCAAGATTTATAGTTTTGTAATTTCGTTAGAGGTAAGATTATTAGAGCATGAATATTTATGAATTGTTATTTTGAGATATCCTAGTTTGAACACTGATTATTCTATTAAGCCCTTATACTCATTCAAATTTCTCACATGCTGCTTCTATTTACTAAATGTTATCCTGGCCTCACAAGTTCTAATGAATTTTTAATTGTGAAGTGATGATATGGCTTTCTGCTAACACCCAAAAGCCATCCATCATCAAATATATTTTACAAACCAATTCCCTTCAGCTCCTGACCACCTGAAGCTTACCTAGTCCTTTGACAACTGACCATTTGATGTGTATGAAATAAAATAAGAATTACATTAATTTGATTTTGGATCCCTTGCTTATTATGGCTGCTTAAATTGCAATTTCTCATTTACATATGGTAACAGCTTAATTGGATTGTTATCTTAGTTTCTCCTGGGAAAGCCTCTCTGCATACAAAACTCTGCATTTTAGGCTCACCCAAGTTGATCCTGTTTATTTGCAAACATATATATCTATTTATTATTCATTGGAAACTGCCTGTTCATATTTTTGCATATTCTCATCTTTTAAGCTAAGAGAATCTTGGCAAATTTCTTAGATATGTTGAAGATTCTGTCACTTTCCCAAATAAAAAAGTGCTTTTAGCTTACCTAAAAAACTACCATAAGGTTAGTTATGAATATAATTTTTCCACTTCTACATTTGAAGTTGTCTGTTTTATAAATTAGCGTAGTTACCAATGAAAACGACTTTAACAATCAGAGACTATATATGCCGTATAACTAAGGTCAAAGTTTTATTTTTATTCGTGTGTATGACTTTCAGATATTAATTTCAAATATTATGGAAAAATAAAAAAGTGATTTAAGAAAAAGTAAAAGGTGGTAAAAATATTAAAATGAGAATGGTTTCAGGGCATGACTAGAGTTTCCTAAATTCAATAAATTTTTCTGCATTCTTGTGTTAGATGAACTAGGTTTTTAAGTAAATGTAGTATCAATGAATACCTAGTCTTTAGAAATAATTTCAATTAAAACTAGCAATGTTTTATGTCATCTTAATCCTAAAAATGCATTGAATTTTAAATATATAACTAGAGTGTAAAATAAAAAATGTTCTATGTTTATATGAATATTTATTATTCTCTTATTCTCTTACCTTGGTTAGATGTGACCCTTATTCAAGGACTAAGCTCTAGAAAAGAAATCCTTCACAGAGATATAATTCTCTGAAAATAGATACACCCAGCATTAGATAAAACAAAGATACTCTCGCCCTTTTATTTTATTCTGTCTTTCAATTCTTGCTTCAAAATTTATCCTGTGGACACCTGAACCACAGTTTTCCAGTGAAACCTTTCTCATTAGTTGAGACCATGGTCGATCTGTAATAATCATTTGCAACCTCCAGACCAAAGCTAGGCTTTTGATTAGTGGCCTCTTTGTCTCTGTAATTTCTCACCCATATGCCAAAATGCTGGAAATTTTAGCAATCTAGTATCCATGTCTCTGGGATAAGACTTTGCCTACTGTTAGAAAGCACATTAAGCCACATTGGTCATTAACTTTAGTGCCAATTCCTACAGCTTGAGTTATGATCCTCCAAACATGTGTCTGATTCACTGTCATTTCAAAGAGTAACAAACCAGTAGAAAAGAATACATCCCAGTATTTTGAAAAAAAACACAAGTTGGGGGGGCAATTATATATTTGAATTCTGGTCGCTAGGTTTGCTATTTATAGGTAATTTGTTTATTTATCTAAACATTCATGACCCATTTATAAAACGAGGACAACTACACGGCCTTGCAGGTGCGTCATAGAACGGAAATAAAACAAATATCCATCATGGGGTCTGTCCTAAATCTCTGACTATTGATGCTGATAGAAAAGGTTAGGCCATGCAGAGTTGAATGGCAGACGTGTGCCGAGGTGGAGAGAGGCCCGAAAATAAAGGAGGAAGGAGCCAAAGCTAGAGTGAATCAGACAGCCGGTAACATTAGGAATTGGATCAGATCATTCCTACATTCTTTTCACCTTCAATATTTTATTGCACTACAAATGCAAGTCTGTCATTCTCTGATATGCTCCAGCAACAACTTTTCTGACTTTGTAAAAATAATTGCCTTAAATTTTGGATATTTCATAAATATTTGTAAAATGAAAGAATGAAGAAAGATAACACATAACTAATTTTTCAAGTGTCTGTTTTCAGAGAATGAAGCCTCAATGCCACATGAACAAATGTATTAAGACATGGACTTGCATAGATTTCATGCCCTCGCTCATAGATGTTTCTAAAAGTCTTGTGTATCAATAAAACCAATAATTGCCTCCCAGAGAGAAGGAAAGAAACATTATTGGTTTCTGACAGTAAATATCATACTCAAGATAAGAAAATAATTTTTGGATTTGAAAGTTTTTTGTTTTGTTCTGTTTTTGATGAACTGGGCTCATAAGTGAGTTCTTTAAAGATCCTAAGCTTTAGTAACTCAGTAACTGCAGGAGTGGTTAAATAGAGATAATGTTAGAATATATATACATATTATAGAGTTGTATATAAAATAAACACAATGAAACAGCTAATATTAACTGGGTGCTCACACAATACCAATTATGTTTTTAAGTACTTACAGGGATTAACTCAGTTGATCACCAGACAATTCTATTAAGCAGCATTTATAATTTCATTCTGTTTTTAAATTAAGAAAAATTATTGTATAGGCAAGTAAGTTAACTTGTCTAAAATTATAAAGACAGGAAGTAGTGGACAAAGGATTCCAATCCAAGCAGTCCAAGTTTCGAGTGTGTGTTAACAATGGCAGTATTTCTTTTATTACTCAATAAGTTGTAGGGTTTAAAAAATATTTTGAGAAATAATTTATTTTATGTTATTTTTATCTAGATGAAAATGCTCATATGTATCAGTTTTAGATACAAGATAATACAGGCCTACTTGAGTTTACCAAACAATATCTGACCTGTCAGAAAAGTCAGCATACCAAAACATGTTTTACTTTTTTTTTTTTTTTTTTTTTTTGAGTTGGAGTCTCACTCTGTCGCCCAGACTGGAGTGCAGTGGCCGCTCCTGGCCACCGCAGCCTCGACCTGCTGGGCTCCGGTGATCCTTCCACTCAGCCTTCCGAGTAGTCGGAATTACAGGCACGCGCTACCACGCCCGGCTGATTTTTTGATTTATTGTAGAGATGAGGTCTCTCAAGTTGCCCGGGCGGGTCTCGAACCCGTGGTCGCAGGCAATCCACTCACCTCAGCCTCCCAAGGCACGGGATTACAGATTGAGCCACGGAGCCCGGCTTGTTTTACTTTTTATATTTGTTTCAGTGTACGATGTTTTCTTCGGGCAAAACTGTTTTAAAGATAATATTATCGTGCCTTTTCAAGTTAAAACACTCATTAAATGTATATACAAATGCCCAAAACACAAATGCACAAAGCACCCCGTGTGGTATCTGAGACTCAACATATGAGCAAATTGATTCATTTGAATTGAATAAGTCAATAGATTCTGTGAATTCTCCACTGAGGTATATTGTTTATGGAATTAATATGAACGCCACTCATGGATCAGTTATTTACAAAATACTTCTCCACTCTTTTCCAGTAAAACAACTTTGTGTGGCTTCTGACCATCCTTCTAGCAAATGAATTTATTTCATATCTCAAATAAAATAGACTTCTTAGTCATGATTTTATTTAACCACCAGGGCACTTAAATACGCTATGCTTTGCTTCACCAAAGTTCTCTCATTTGGAGTCACTCCATTAATTTCCTTAGCCACTTTCAGCATCTGTTGCCAGCTCATCCTCCTCAGTCTACCTTGATATATTTTATTTAATCAAAGCCAAGCCCTTGGCTATTTTCTCTTTTCATTATCTCTCTCTCTCAGGGAAGACTTTCATCTACGCTTATGAATCAATCATTGATTCTTCCCAAAAAAGATTCACTGAGTTTCAGAAAAAAATATTGAATAGTTTATGTAATAATTTTGTTTAGATGTCTTAAAAACACTGAATGATATGAGTAAACACCGATCTCCTCATCTTCATTTTTTCTTAGTTGGACTTTAGGACTTTGGGTGAATTCAGGAAGCAGAGTGAATAATTGGAGTGTGAGATGGGGAAGAAAAAAAAACATATGTGTGTGATTAAACTGGTCCTGCAGTGGAACCCTGGGTTCAATTTCTGGGAACTTCAGAAGAAACCCTGTAGAACATCAAAATGGTCCCAATAACGGAAGCAGTATTTGCAAAGACATAGAAGGAAGTTTATAAAATAGTTATAATTTTGTCTTTTCAAAAACATTAAAAGATAAAAAACATTAAGGAGTAACTATTGGCTATTTTTTAATCAGTTTGTTCATGAGAGATGTGCTTTTTTTTGGATTAATTTTTTCTTGTGGTCTCATAAAAACTAAGACTCCTTTCAATCTTGAAAATGTACCATATAACAATTTACCTGCCCAGACATTGGGTGATAGATAATGTTCTTGTCATAAATGACTGAAAAGTGGCCAAGTTTTTTTATTTCTTATTTTTGTAAAACAATAATATTCATAGTAGTTTGGCCAGTAAGTGAAAAACATTGAGCCTTAGAGAATGATTCTTTAATGAAATAATAGAGTGCTCTTGCTTTTATTATAGAAGAAAGACACCATTTTGTCATGTCTTCCTGTTGTAAATTAATTAATAGATTTCCAGCTAAACAGTGTTATGTTTATTTAGAAATCAAAAACTGTTTTGTAAAGCTGCATTTTAATTCTTCATTTTTCCTAGAAAAATGCTGCTCCAATAACATTAGTTTTTCTGTTGCAATTTTTTATTGCGGTTAATACCTCAAGATATACATTTTATGCCAAAACAAGTAGAATTAAAAAACACACACACACACACACATTATATTATTAGAGATAAAACGTAAAAAAAAAATCTGAGGCAACTAGACTGAAACTGCACGAAAATGAATCAGGGCAAATATAGTGGTTGCTACTTCTATTTGTCTTTTTTAAAACGTGGCACTCATTTAAAATAAAAGAGAGTATAAACCTATTTCAGTTAAAGGGAAGAAATTCAGTATATTTATTTGGCATCAAAAAACTTAAGATGGATTATTAAGCTGTGTGTTCATAGCTTTCTTTTAACTAATATCTCATTTCATTGGATGTTTGACATACTTCTGGTACAATAAAAACAAATGAAAGTCCATGAAAATTTATAGTTCCTTATTTCTTCTCTGCTATTACATAATAATAATAATAATAATAATAATTCAAGATACAGAGAAGTATTAAATTCTTAATAATGAATTGTAGCTTGTGTGTACGTAAGCAAAATATACAGCATCAACAGAGATTTTCCCAGTATAAGATGAGTTTAAGGCAATATTTACATATCTGGCATTTCTAGGTTTGTACATGTAACCATTTTTATGTCAGTGCTATTAGCAAGATCCAAAACTTGAGTGTGTATATATTATTAGAATGAATGCATTGTACTATATAAGTGAGATACATGTGTTCATTATTGGTTACACATTTGAACTGCTAGATTGACCCTCTAACAACTTTTCTTATGAAGAGTGACTTTGACCAAATAAGATCATTGTAGTTACAGAATCAGAATGGCAAAGTAACATGGCTTGAATGCTTTTGTTCCTTCCAAAATTTACAAGTTCATTTTAAAACTTAATTCCCAATTAAGTATCGGGAGGTATGGACTGTGAAAGTTAATTTAGTTATGAGGGCTCTGCCTTATAAATGGAATTAATTGCCCTTATAAAAGGGATAAATGGAAGGGGTTTTCCCCCTTTTTGCTCTTCTTTTTACTGCCATGTGAGGACACAACCTCTTTACCCTTAAGAAAGCACAGTGTTACAGGTGCCATCTTGGAAGTAGAGACTGGATCCTCACTAGACAACAAACATGCTGGCTCCTTGAGCTTAGACTTCTCAGTCTTCAGAATGTGATAGATACATTTCTATTACTTAGAAATTATCCAGTCTCAGTTAATTTCTATAGCAATGCAAAATAGGCTAATACAGAGGAAAAGTGGAGCTTTGTGCAAAAGATCAGGAGCCAGACGCATAGGCTCACCTCCACCCCAGCGGTAGCCGCACATGTGTTTCCAATAAGAAGCTGCGACAACCAGGGAAGTGTATTGCTCCCATATCCATTCAAGGAAGAATATGCTGCTTAGCCACGTGGAGTTGGCTGAGCCAATAGCCTCCAGATAGAATGTTTTTAAGATCTGCTTCATTCTTAGAGCTATGGCTATATCCTTACCTGAAAGCCTTCAGGGCTACCACCACTTGTTTGTTTCTTCTCAGTGTAGTTTTTTTTTTTTTTTTAATGGTTAATATCTTGCTTTAAAACTGTGTCGAGTTGACTGAGATGTATATAGATATCATCATCATCTCTGGTACTCCATGCCAATTTCCTTTCCCATCTCTTTTCACAAGAGTTAGATCTGCATTGTGTTCTGAAGACTTTCCCTAACTAATTATTCCTTCTTTCTCTTTTTACCTATCCAATTGTTATCCTCCAATAAGCTTGCACTGTGAGTCCTGTCTTAGCATCTGTTTCCCAAAGTACCCAAAAGCATCCCTCTCCCCACCCTTGAGATGTTCAACAGCAAGTGGCATGCCTTCACACAGTCACATCCAAACTTCTTAAGTAAATGTGGTTAAAAATCCTACTGAACAACTTCTGCCTTCAAGTTTGGCATGAAAATGTTTGGAAATAATCACTTTCACTCAACAAAATATAAAAATTTACACTTAATAAAAACAAAATTGAAGATTAATGACATATTTCTGAACCCATAAGAATTTAGTTGACAGAGCAAACAAGTTATCTGAAATCTGAAGAAAAAAGAGAACATAGATCATCACAACTCAGATGAACTTACCTTAAGCAAAAGCCACAGAAGTAATAAACTGGGAAAAACACAGAAATGGTCATTTTGATGAATTGTTTGAAGCTGAGTATGGAATGGCATGAGAACAAGATACTGTTGGGAGACGCAGTTTGAAGGGATCCAGCACTTTCATTAATTTTGCTTCTAGAAACCCTAGCAGGTTCTCACAGTGAAGATATGAAAAAGATTCCCTTGTAGCCCTAGTAGGATGATAAAATTAAAAAAATTGTAAATACACATATAGCCTTAACTAATAAAGACCTACTCTCCAAGGGGAAAGTCTTTATAATCTTACCTCCTAGCTACAGGATAAGGGCATTCCTGTCACTCCATCCTTTCTCTCCCTTTCTTTTCACCAAAGGGAGAGAAAGTTGTGCCTAATGAAACTTGCAAGTCACAGGTTAGAGACAAAACGTTACCGAATGGAAGTTTAAAACATCTTATCACTTCTACAAGTTATCATTACCACAACAGGGCTGTAAGAGAAAGAGCTGCAAGTTGTGTAGTTTCTCTGAGGAAGGGCACTTACAGAAACCCAAAGTGAAGAGGTAAGACAGAAACAAATGTTCTAGAAAAATATATGAATCTTGTAATACTTAAAGTTATAACAAACACTATACCCATATCCAGTTCCTAGCTAGACTGACATACACACTTATGATAAAGAGCTATTTATTTTGTTTTATACAACTTGTCTGCCTTTCAGTAACAAACTGTAAGGAACATTAAGATGCAAGAAAAATTACTGTATCAAGAAACAAACCAAGCATCACAACAATACTAAAATAGAGCATATTGGATTTATCAGACAAGTAATTTGAAATAATTGTGATTAAGATGTTAAGAGCACTGGAAGAATAAGTAGCTGACATAAAAAAAAAACACAGGTGAAAAGTGTAAGCAGAGAAATGTAAATTCTAAGGAAATAATCAAATGAAGTGCTAGAAATCTAAAACATTATAGCAGGAATAAATAATGCTATTGATGGGCATATCAATAGATTTAACAGAACCAGCAAGAATGAAGACAGGTCTATAAAACCTCCCCAAACTGAAATGCAAAGAGAAATATAAGTGATAATATAGGACAGAACACTCAAGAACAATCAGATGACATAACATACAGATAATTAAAATATCAGGAATAAAGAAAAAATAGAGCAGAATAAATATTTGAGGAATAATGGCCAAGAATTTTCCAAACTGATAAACGACACCACATTTCAGACCAGGAAGCTCAAATAATACCAAATTAAAGACAAAGAGAAATATTTAAAGGGATCTGAGGGCTCAGAGGCATATTATTAGCAAAAAAAAAAAAAGTATAAAAATTGCAGTGAACATATTAGAAACCATGCAAGCAAAAACAGAGTGGAATAAAATATTTAAAGTTTTTTTAAAAGCAAACAAAATGCCAAATTTAAATTCTTGATTCATTGATATTATCTCTTAAAAGGAAAGAAGATATAATAACTTTACCAGATGAAGAAAAATGGATAAAAACTTATTAGCAAAAGACTTGTCCTGTAATAAATGTTAAAAAGAAGCTAAACTGGGAGAAAACAAACAAACAAACAAAAAGATCAAAAACAAGCTACATAATGAATGGAACAGTGTTAGAGAAGAAACAACTGCAAGTACAAATTAATTTTAATTTTTAATTAGACTAGAAGGTAACTATTGGTTTCAAAAAATAATAGCATTCATGCATTGAGTTATTATACCATATAGAAAAATGAAATAAAAGACAGCAAAGTCATTAGGGACAAGGGAAATTGGAAATTGGAAATTGCATGTCTTTATTTCTCTGCACTACTGATGAAAGAAATAGTATTTCTTGAAAATGGATTCAGATTAGTTAAAACTGTATATTGTAAACTCCAGGGCAAACACTTAAAAAAAAAAGAAAGATTAAAGCAATAAATTGATACAGTAAGAGAAATGTAGTGAATTCAGATCAAATATTCAATTAACACCAGAAAGTTAAAAAAGCCCCTAGCAACAAAAAGAGAACAGTAATAAACATGGGTGATAATATAATAATCACTTTAAGTTGGAGTGGTTTTAATACATCAATTATACAAACACTTTCAGAGTGTATTAACAAAAAGATTTAGCTATAGACTGCAAGTTATGCCTTTGAATCTAAAGAGTCTAGTAGGTTAAAGGTAAAAGGATAAAAACAGACCATGTTAAAAAGAAAACTGAAGTAGCTATGTTCATTTCAGGCAAAACAGATTTTAGAACAAGAAAAATCATTAAGATAAAAAATGTACTATATAAACAAGACAATTCTTCTGAAAGATACACCAATCTTAAACATATATACACCTAACAACAGAGCATCAAAGTGAGTGAGTGAAATACTTATGAAACTAAACGTAGAAATAGATAAAGCCATTATTGTGTTTGAACACTTTAACACACTCTTGTCAATAAGTGGTAAAACAAGTGGAAAGAGAATCAAGAAAACTGTTGACTTGAAATGTACTTGATCTGACATTTAGAAATAGTTATTATATTCAAAAAAACAGAATATACATTATTCTTAACCTCATGTGGAACATTTTACAAGAGAGAACATATTCCAGGTCATAAAACCTAAACAAATGTAAAAGAATGGTGATCACAGAAAGTATGTTTTTTTATACTACAATATAATAAAACAAAAAATATATATATCAAAACTCAGTCTGGAAAATTTCAGAATATTTGGAAGTTAAGCAACACACTTCTAAATAGTACATGGGCCAATAGAAACGCCATAAAAAAAATTAAAGAAATTTTATATATATATATATATAAACTGATTGGAAAATATAGTTTATTTAGAAACCAAATTAGAGACAGAGAAAGAGAGATTGAAGATAGATTCACCTCCCCAAGGTGGGGAAAGGGCCAAAGTTTAGAAAAACATGGACTGGTCACATAAAAAAATATTTCGAAGCACGTGAAAATAAAAATAAAATGGATCAAAATTTGTGCACGCCACAAAATCAGAGCTTAGAGTAAACTATGTCTATTTAAGTACAAATATTAGAAAAGAAGATTCAGAGTGTGACATTAGTAATGTAGCAGAAAAGAAGTTTCATGAATCTCCTTCCATCCATGAATGCACCAAATAAACACAGAGAAATCAGCTCTCTCTAAGAGAAACTTAGAAACGAGTTGTGAGACTCCTGCTTAGTTCGTTTGTGCTACTATTGCTATGTACCACAGATTGGGCAATTTACAAACAATAAAAAATATTCCTCACAGTTCTGGAGGCTGGAAATTCCAAGATCAAGATGCCAGCAGGTGTGGCATCTGGTGAGAGAAGCCTTCTGTTTCCATGATGGTGCCTTGTTATCACAATCTAGGGCGAGAAAGAACAGTGTCCTCACATGGTGGGAGTAAAATAAGGGTGAAAATGTTGATCACTAACTCCCTCTATTCTCTTTATATCATTGATAATCATATTCATGAAGGCTCTACCCTCTTGACTTTATCACCTTCTAAAGCCCCAGTCTCTTAATAACATCATACAAGTGATCAGGTTTCAACATATGAATTTGAGGGCATATTCAGACAATAGCACCTACATCTAGGCAGCCAAGAAGACATTCACATCATAACAAGTAAGAAAAGTTGAGACACACTTGGGCATAAATTTCACTTCAGGTTCTGTGCCATACACTCAGAAAGAAATTTCCATCTCAAACCAGGCAAAGTAGGGACCAAAGGGAGACCCAAACTTTACCTGTATGATGTCCACTTTTATACCTAATCCTGAATTGTATCCCACATTTTAAAAATAATATACATAATATATATAGCATAAATTTTCAACACTTGACTTCTACATGAGAAGAAAAGGGTTTAAACCATACATATGGTGCCTTAACTCTAAGGTTCCCCCCACAGCTCTTTTTAAAAAATTTGTTTTTGAGTTAATTAGAGTCTCACACTGTCACCCAGGCTGGAGTGTAGTGGCACACTCATGGCCACCCCAGCGTTGACTTGTTGGGCTCAAGTAATCCTTCTGCCTCAACCTTCCAAATAGCCAGAACTACAGGCACACACTACCACACCCAGTTAATTTTTTGATATATTGTAGAGACAAGGTCTCACAAAGTTGCCTAGGCTGGTCTTGAACCCCCGAGCTCAGGAAAGTCTTTGAAGTAACTACCAACATGCTTCATGGAATAGAACCTTTCATTACTAACCCTGAATGTAAATGGTCTTAATGCTCCACTTAGAAAACAAAGAATGGCAGAACAGATGAATAAAAACAATCCAAATATTTACTACCTTCGAGTCTCAGCCTCCCAAATTGCTGGGATTACAGGCTTGAGTCACTGCACCCAGCCTCTGCCACAGTTCTTAATTCACCTACCTCTAGGAGCAGAGGTACATGAGTGTCCCTAGACCACAGCACAAAATAACAGTTTTATGCAGGCATACAGAGTTTCCAGAGGCTTCATTTCCTGGGAACAGGGGAGCAAAGGAGATAAAAATCAAAACTCCAGGTATCTACCTGGAAAAGATTTGCCAGCATATTTTTCCAATTGCTGCTGGCAGTTGAGCTTCTAACTAGCCCTCATCAATAAATTAACTGGGCTAACAAACTGTGGACTTCAGCAATGGAAGATCAGCAAAGAAAGACCATATTTAAGCTGCACTGTAGAACAAAAGAACATAACAGACATTTACAGAATTTTCCAGCAAACAATTGCAGAATACACATTTTTCCCATTAGAACACAGAATTTTCTCTAGCATAGATTATATCTTAGACTGCAAAAGTAGTCCCAACAAATTTTTAAAACATTGAAATCATATTAAGTATCTTTTCTGACCACAGTAGAAGAAAATTAGAACTAAATAATAAAGGGAACCTAGAAGACTATACAAATAGGTGGAAATTGAACAGCATAGTCACAAACAACAAATGAGTCAATGAATAAATTTTAAAAAAAATAAAAATTTTTGGCTCCTGCCTGTAATCCCACCACTTTGGAAAGCAGAGGTGAGAGGACCAGACTGGGCAACTGGGCAAAACCTCATCTCTACATTATATCAAAAATACAATTTGTGAAACAAAAAAGAGAAACATGACATATCAAAACCTATGGGGGATACAACAAAAATAGTTATAAGAGAGAAATTTAAAACAATAAACACTTCAATTAAAAAAAAATTTGAAAGACCCCCAAATACCCTAGCAGCTCCTCACTTCTCATGTAAACTAACGTCTAGCCTCTGCACAACACAGCAGTGTTACCCCAGTGGCCACTGGACTCCTTGCTAATCCCCACTGGGGTAGCCAATTGTACACAAAGGTGGGGAGCTTGAGCACTTTTCCCTAACCTCCCCCCCCTTGAAACTTCAAAATGGACAGAGAACTTTGGGAATTTTCATAGCCCATATATCACATGGGGCAGCACATACCAAGTAGAAAATCCATAGCCACCATGGTAGCCGGGTTTCTTATGCAAGTACCACCTTCTGGCCAGAGATCAACTTACACAATCCATTACATCTGATATAACACCGCTGCACTTGAGAAAGTCTGATCACAGACCTCAGCTAACACCACTCTCTATTAATAAGATACCCTGAACCCTGAGCACGCCTTGTGCATGTACCCAGCATAGCACTGCTACAGCTAGAAATTGAGAAACTCACCACACCAAGTCTATATACAACCAAGGAAAACCTACAAGGTCTATGTCAGTCACCAGACAACTGCAAATAAGAAGAAGTGGTTTACCCAAATGACAAAAAACTGGAACAATAATTCTGAGAATATGGAAAGCACAGAGTTTTTCAACACACCTAAAAGACCATACTAATTCCTGAGGAGTGGATCCTATCCAAACAAAATATGGGACATTTCAGAGACAGAATTCAAAAGGTTGATTATAAAATCGCCCCATGAGATTGATGAGAAAGTTGAAAACCAACATAAAGAATGAAAAAAAAATTAAGACACGAATGAAAAATTTTCCAAAGAGATAGACCTTAAAAAAAAAAAAAAGGAAAAACAAGTACCACGGAATTTCTGGAAATGAAAGATTCATTTAGGGAACTACAAAATGCAGTGGAAAGTTTTTACAGTAGAATACAACAATAAAAAAAAAAGAATCATGAAATTTCAGCAGTCTTCAAGAAATGTGGAATTATTTGAGATGTTGAAACTTAATAATCATAAGTGTTCCTCAGGCAGGTTTGGAAAATAAATAAAATTGAGGGAATAATTGAGGAAGATTCACCAAGCTTTCCCAGGGATGTAAAATTCAAAACAAGAAACCCAAAGATTCTCTTGAAGATTCATTGCAAAAAGGTTATCCTCAAGGCATATGGTCATCAGGTTATGCAAAGTTAATATAAAGGAAATAATTCTAAGAGTAGTAAGACAAAATGATAAATAACTTACAAAAGTAGACCTATCAAAGTAATAGCACATTTCTCAGCAGAAACCATACCAGCTAGAAAGGATTGGTGCCCTATTTTCAATTTCCTCAACTAGAATATGAGTCAGCCAAGGATTCTGTGTCCTGTAAAACTAATTTTCATAAATTAAGGAGAAATAAAATCCTTCTCAGACAAGCAAACACTAAGGAAATTTGTCATGACTAGATCTACTCTAGAAGACATACTCAAAGGAGTTCTAAATACGGAAATAAGAGGTCAAAATATACCAGTAGAAAAGCACTGGTAATTATAAAGCTCTCAGGGTTTATATAACATCAATGAGAGAGAGAAAAAGAGAGAGAGAGAGGCATCCGGGTGACTACCAACATGATTAATGGAATAGAACCTTTCATTACTAACCCTGAATGTAAATTGTCTTAATGCACCACTTAGAAAACAAAGAATGGCAGAACAGATGAATAAAAACAATCCAAATATTTACTGCTTTCAAGAAACCCACTTAACATACAAAGACTCCAATAGATTCAAAGTAAAGAAGTGGAAAATACTATTCATTGCAAATGGAGGCAAAAGTGAGCATAAGTAGCCATTCTTACATCAGATATAATAGATTTTAAATTAATAACCGTGAACAAATGAAGGTCAAATAATAATAATCAGATCAATCTTGCCAGATTTCTTAGTTTCATAAAACCAAATATTCTAAGCCTAAGAAAAGAGATAGAAGCAATATCATCGTAGTGGGATACTTCACCACTCCACTAACAGCAATAGATTGCTCATTAAGGTAGATAGTCAACAAAAAATTGGAGTTAAACTCCAAATAAACTTAACAGGTACTACAGAACATTCTACCCCCAAACTACAGAATATAAATTTTTCTCATCAGCACATGGAACATTCTCCGAGATAGACCATGTGATAGATCACTAATCTAGTCTCAATAAAATAAAAAGAAATCAAAATCAGATCAAGCACCTTCTCAGATCACAGTAGAATAAAACTAGGAATCATCTACAAGGAGAACTCTGAAAATCAAACAAATACATGAACATTAAACACTTTGCTCCTGATTGATCTTTTGGTCAAGAAAAAAATTAGATACAAATTACAAAATTTTTGAAGTGAATGACAATAACACCAGTTATCCAAACCTTTGGGACATAGCCAACGCTGTGCTCAGAGAAAAATTTATAGTGCTAAAGCACTACATTAAAAAATTGAAAGATTACACATTGACAACCTAATCTCACACATGAAGGAATTAGAAAAACAGGAACAAACCAAACCCAAATCTAGCAGAAGGAAACAAAGAACAAAAATCATAGCAGAACTATGTGAAATTGAAACAAAAAACAGTACAAAGAATCAACAAAAGTTTGGTTCTTTGAAAAAACAAGCAAAATTCATAGACTACTAGCTAGAATTATTAACAGAAGAAGAATGAAGATTGAAATTAATTCAGCCAGGAATGAAAATGGAGACATTACATCTGATACCATGAAAACACAAAAGTCCTTCTGAGATTATTATGAATACCCTAGAAACAAACTAGATAATCTAGAAGAAATGGGCAAATTCTTGGAAACATGCAACCTCCTCAATTGTGAATCAAGAATTGGAAACCCTTAACAGACCATAATGAGTAGCAAGAATGAATTAATAATTAACCCCTCCCCGCAAAAAAAAAAACAAAAAAACAAAAAACAAAAACCCCAGGGCCTGATAAACCCACAGCCAGATTCTACCATACTATCAAAGAAGAATTGGTACTAATCCTACTGAAGCCACTCTCCATAAGATTGAAAAGAAGAGAATTCTCTATATATCACTCTATGAAGTCAGTATTACCCTAATAACAAAACCAAGAAAAGACACAACAAAAAGGGAAACTATTTACCAATATTCTTTTTGAACATAGGTACAAAAATTCTCAGCAAAATACTCTCAAACCAAATAAGACAGCATCAAAAAAATAAATAAATAATCATCATCATCAGATGAGTTTTATCCCAGGGATGTAAGGATGGTTCAATATATGCAAGTCAATAAATGTAATTAATCACATAAACATGATTTTGAAAAAATAGGATAATTTAAATAGATTCAGAAAAGCATTTAATAAAATCTAGCATCCCTTCATGATAAAAATCTTTCAAAATAGGTATAGAAAAATGATTCCTCAAAATAATAAAAGCCATATACAGCAAATGCACAGTCGACATCCTAAATGGGAAAAAAAAAAAAAAAAAGTTGAAAACATTCTTCTCTAAACTGGAACCAGGTAAAAATGTGAACTTTCACTACTCCTATTCAACATTATAGTACTGGAAGTCAGGCAAGAGAAAGAAATAATGGGAATCCAAATTGGAAAAGAAGACATCAAACTTTCTCTGCATGCCAAAAATATGATCCTATATCTAGAAAATCCTAAAGACTCTTCCAAAAGATAAGTGATTTTTAAAAATGAATTTAGTAAAGTCTCAGGATGCAGAATTAACACACACACAAATCAGTGCCACCGATATACAGCAATAGCAACCAAGTTGAGAATCAAATTAAGAACTTAATTTGAGCCGGGCTCGGTGGCTCAGCCTATAATCCTGCGCCTTTGGGTGGCTGAGGTGAGTGGATTGCCTGAGCCCATGGATTCGAGACCCGCCTGGGCAGTGAGACCTCATCTCTACAATAAATCAAAAAATGAGCCAGCCGTGGTAGTGCGTGCCTGTAATTCCGGCTACTCGGAAGGCTGAGGTGGAAGGATCACTGGAGCCCAGCAGGTCGAGGCTGTGGTGGCCGGGAGCGGCCACGGCACTCCAGTCTGGGCGACAGAGTGAGACTCCAACTCAAAAAACAAACAAACAAATAAACAACAACAACAAAAAAGAACTTAATTTGATTTACATTAGCAGCGAAACCTAAATTACCTAGAATTATATTACACCAAGGAAGTGAAAGACCTCTACAAGGAGTACTATAAAACACTGATGAAAGAAGTTGTAAAGGACATCTCATGCTCATAGATAAGAAGAATCAACAGTGTTCAAATGACCATATTATCCAAAGTAATCTACAGACTCAACTCAATCCCTATCAAACTACCAACATCGCTTTTCACACATTTAGAAAAATTCTAAAATTTACATCATACCAAAAAAGAGCCAGAATAGCCAAAGCAATCCTGAGCAAAAAGAACAAAGGTGGAAGAATCACATTACTTGACCTCAAATTATACTATAAGGCTATAGCCATCAAAATAGCATGGTACTGGTACAAGAGCAGACATATGGAACTAAGTAGAGAATCCAGAAATAAATCCATGTACCTACAACCAACTGATCTTCAATAAAGTAGACAAAAATATATACTGGGGAAAGGATACCCTGTTCAACAAAATGCTGGGAAAATTGGATTGCTTCATGTAGAAGAATGAAACTTGATCCCGATCTATCTCTCATCACATACAAAAATTAACACAAGATAGATTAAAGACTTAAATGTCAGGTCTGGAATTATAAAAAAATCTAGAAGAAAACCTAGGGTAAACTCTTCTGGATATTGGCCTAGACAAATAATTGATTGTGAAAATCCCAAAAACAAAATAAACAAATAGAACTTAAACTAAAAAGTTTCTGCACAGCAAATGAAATACTCAACAGAGTTAGTAGAAAACCTACAAAATTTGAGAAGATATTTACAAACTATACATCTGACAAAGGATTAGTATCCAGAATCTACACAGAAACAAATAGGCATGAAAAATGCAAATAACCCTGTTGAAAAGTGGGCAAATGACATGAACAGACATCTCTCAAAAGAAGATATATAAGTGGTCAGCAAATATATGAAGAAAGGTTCAACATCACTAAGCATCAGGTTGATGCAAATTGAACAATGATAAGACACCACCTTACACCTGTGAGAATGGCCATTGTTTTAAAATAATAATAAAAAAGATGTTGATGTGGCTGAGGTGAAAAAGACAATGCTTATACACTGTTGGTGAGAGCGCAAATGAGTACAACTTTAGGGAAACTGATATGGAGATTGCTCAGAGAACTAAAAGTAGATCTATCTTTCAAACCAGCAAGTCCATTACCCACAAGAAAAGAGGTTGTTATACAAAACCCGCACTCATATGTTTATTGCGGCACACTTCACAATTGCAAACCTACGGAATCAACCTAGATGCCCATCAACTAATCAGTGAATGAGAAAAATGTGCTGTATAGATACCATGGAATACTATTAAGTCATAAAAAGAATGAGCTTGAGCTCAGGTGTTCCACACCATCCAAGGCAACACAATGAGATCTCATCCCAATATAAAATGAAAACATTAGCCAGGCGTGGTGGTTCACATGTATCATCTCAGCTACTTGGGAAGTTGAGGCAGGAAGATCGCTTGAGCCCAGGAGATCACGGCTACAGTGAGCCGTGATGCTGCCATTTCACTTCAAATTGGACAGTAGAGTGGAACACTGACTCACTGTGATGACGATGATGATGATGACAATGATAATAATAGTAATGGAATAAAATAATATGTTTTGCAGGACTTGGATGGACCTGGAGAACATCACCCTAAACATACTAACATAGGAATAGAAAAGCAAATACAGCATGTTCTCACTTAGAAGTAGAAGCTAAATTAAGGATCTGCCAAGGCGTATAGAATGGTATAATGGACATTGTGGACTCAAAATCACCTATTAGGTAAAATGTGCATGGGTGGGTGTAGAAAGCATACTTAAAACTCAGAGTTCTCTTCCCCACTATACAATGTATTAATGTACCTAACACCATGTGTACCTCTTGAAGTTATTCAAATTAAAAATTTTTTAAAATTCAAAAGAAGACCCTAATGAGGAGCTAAAACTGTAAAAGTCCTTTTAGAAGAAAACCTGATCGTAAATCTTGCTGACCTTGTGTTGGATAAAGTACTCTTATATAGGACATCAAGAGCAAAAGTGACAAAAATAAAAAATAAGAAAGATATCAAAATTTTTTAAAAATTGTGCTTCAAAGAATGCTATCAAGAGAGAGAATGTATAACCCACAGAACGGGAGAAAATATTTGCAAATGTTAAATATGATGAAAACTTTATCTACAACATGTCATAGACTCCTGCAATTGAATAATAAGTAGACAACCTCATTTAAAAATGGGCAAATAATTTTCTACAGTGATGGTGTATAAATGGCCAATAATCCCATACAAACATACTCAACATCATTTACCATCAAGGAAATTGCAAATAGAACTATAATGAGATTTCACTTCATGCCCACTAAGATTACTAATATAAAAAAGACAGATAAAGACAAGTGTTAGCAGGTAGAGAAATAGCAACTCTCACACGCCGGTGGTGGGAATGATAAATAGTGCAGCTGCTTGGAAAACAGTTTGACAGGTTCTCAAATGGTTGAACATAGAGGTACCACAGGTTTCAGCAATACCATTCCTAGGCATATATCCAAGAGAAATTAAAATATATGCCCACACAAAAACGTATACACTAATGTTTCTCACAACATTATTCCAATAGCCCCAAAGTGGCAGCGCCATCTCTTTATTTTATGGCCAAATATATTTCAGTGTGCGGATTACCTAGATTTTAAGTTTGCCATAACAATGAATAATATATGATAATGATATAAGCTACAACTTGGATGAACATTGGAAATATTATGTTAAGTGAAAGAAACTTGTTGCAAAAGACCACGTGATTTTATTTATCTGGAAGGCTAGAATATAAAAATCTATAGAGACAGAGAGTACATTTGTGGTTGCCTCGGGCTGGGGAGGATGGTGAAATTGGAGGATGATGAGGGGTGCAGAGTTTCTTTTTGCTGGTGAATGAAAATGCTCTCAAATTGATTGTGGTTATGATGCACAGTGTATTCACAATGTGAATATACTAAAGAGTATTTAAATGTACACCTTAAATGGGTGAACTGTGTGGATGATATCTTTTTTTTTTTTTGAGTCGGAGTCTCACTCGGCTGCCCAGACTGGAGTGCAGCGGCCGCTCCCGGCCACCGCAGCCTCGACCCGCTGGGCTCCGGCGA